>NC_051219.1:40305413-40467913 GCF_015220715.1 Pygocentrus nattereri
TGACTTTATTTTCGAAATATTATGACTTTTTCTCGAAATATTACTTTTTCTCAAAATATTACGACTTTATTCTCCAAGTCTCCTTTTTTTTGTTTGTTTTTTTGTTAACAGTAGCCCTAAAACGCTGTTGCACCACTGAGAACTTAAAATATTGTGTTGGGGTGCAAAACAGGCTCTACATCTTGTCTTACTTTCTTAAAAGAAATGTTCAGTACCACATCTTCATTCATCGCATGTTATTATCTTACTGCCATTAAAGCCAATTCCGGTTCTGCATCTGGCAGTATATGTCTAATGCTTGCCTAGTGATTTTACTGTGGGTGGTGAAGACAATTATAGAACATGCTCTACTGCCCTCCAAAGGGGAAACAGAACTGCTGACACAGTCAGTAAGGGGAGCAACTTGGCCAATAAGGGGTGAGGAATTGTGCGCAGAGAAATGGTGGATGGGGAGTGCGTGATATGGGGAATACGGAGACAGTTGCAGAAGCAAAAAGCAAAGACTGAGTTACTGTTCAGCAGAGCAGAAACACAGGGAAGGGGAGAGAGAAGAGGAAAAGAGGACGGGTATAGACGTCACCGGTAATGAAGCAAATGATGGCTAGCGAGATAAATTCATCTTGTTACAGATGTGAGATGTCTGCATGATCACAGTCGTGCTGACCTGAAATGGTGTATTCATCACTGTGACTCTCGCTGATTCGTACCAGGAAAGAACCTGTTTTATTCTGGGGAGCCAAGAGCAGCTTCTCAGCTTTCTGTCTGTTTATGTTCCCATAGTACCATCTGTTTCATACACACACACACACACACACACACACACACACACACACACACACACACACACACATACACGCAGACACACACAAATAGAGCATAAGTCAATTGCATGGTATTGTATTAGCAGTGTAAATGCATTATAAACTATAATAGGCTATATTGTAGGGTATGTTAAAGTTTACAGGACATATATACATATACATTACAGGACACTGTGGATTGTATATTACATACATATTATACACATACATTTTAGCCCATATTATAGCATATATTATACACATACTACACATATACATTGCAGGCTATGTACTGCGCCAAATATACAGAACACTATATAAATAAAAAGGCAGGAAGGTTTCACATCAAGTTTTAAATATATATATATTTCAGTAGCAAAATATAATGTACTACATATATGAAACATACTACATGTAAATTTTATAATGAATGGACCAAAAGAAACACAACAAATAAAAATGATTTGGAAAATGTCTGGTTCCATTTACTTACATTAAAAGTAAAGTAGTTAAGTTACCATTTTTGGAGATACGAGATGCTATATCTCCAATATAGTAACTTTACAGGAGCAGGACAAAACACTCTTACCTTTCAAATGTAAAGAGATTTTGTGCCAAGTAATATTAGAACATTTCTACTGGTCCATTCATCATGAAAACACAATGGAAAAGGACAGCTGGTGTGTATAAATGACTGAGAAAAGTATAAATCAACAAAAATGGAGACACATGGTTTTATTTGGACAGAGACTATATAGTTTTACAATTATATAAAGTATATTTATACCTTGTAGGATATTGTAACATAGTACATATAAACTACACACACACACACACACACATACTGTGAGTTACATTATAGTGCAGTATATATAAACTACACATACCTTGTAGGCAACATTAAGGTGTGGCACATAAAACTGTGCATATAACTGATAACATGGTGTATGGAATTTCCCTGCTGTCTGTATAGAACTGGTTACATATCATTGATTAGAGAGCTTGAGAAAGTTCTCTGTACTTATCTCTCATACCTCTTCTTATTCTTCTTCCAAACTTTTCTGCGATTAATCCAGCCCAAACCGTTTAACGCACAGACTCTGTTCAAACTGCGTTTCGAAGGTCTCGGCGCTGTGACTTGTGCCATGTGTTTTTGGAGTCGATCGGATTAGTAATTTTCAATAAAATTAAGTTTAAAATTTAAAAACCTCCCTTAAGAATGAACGGCAGATTGTTCAGAACTTCAGATTCTAACTGACATCGATGACGTCACTGCAGGCCACTCAGTCTCACAGACACAGCTGATCACGCAGGGAATCTGCTTTAAAATCCTTAAACTCTCACCTAGAAACTTCATTTCAGTTTTAAATGTTAGAGAAACTTGTCCTTTCTGAAACTTCAAAATATATCATCATTTTATCAATTAGCTTTAGAGTTTGAGCATTTGTTCGGCACTAGGCACAGAAAACTGCCCTGTTCACTCCTATGTAAATTTCTCAAAAAAAAATCAGCTTATTTCAAGATTTTCTCTGTGTTTAACTCGTCATAACTCAGACATTTTCTTCTCAATACACACAACATTATACCAAAATATTCCTCAAGGGGTCTTATCTCACACCATCTATCCGGTCAAGCAATAGAGTAAACATTTCCCGAGTTATGACTGCTTGTTCAGAGGGTGCAAATCGGACTCAAACAAGGCTTCTCCACTAAGAGCTGCGTAATAACAGAGTGACAGTTCATTTGAATGACACCCCCCCCCAAACACATACATCTCTCTCTCTCACACACACCACACACACACACACACAGAGACACATACCTAAGGAGGTGTTGTTCACCTACACAGAATCACACAAACACACACACTTGCAGCTCTTTTTCAAGCACTCTAGCAGTGCCTTCAGTAAACACACATCTAGTGTTTATTTACTGTTCACTTGTGCACTTACAGCAGGTGTAAACTATCCTCTGTCCCGGCACACGTACAGGTTTTGTAACGAATGAACCTGAGAAGCCCATAATAAGCATGGGTGAGGCTGCATGCACATGCTTGCTGTGTGTGTAATGACGTGCTGTGGTTTCAGTGAAACTGTGACAGGTGCACGCCAGGCCCAGCGGCGGGTGTCACAGCCTGGCTGTTACCTGTCCTCCTTCTGCAGGTGGCTGCCCACAGGGGCACTGCTCTATTGTCCTGCTGAAAGATAACAAAGCAAATAGCGAATGCTGACTGGGGCAAACCCATTGTTAAGACACAGGCCTAATGAGCGATGAAGGTCAAGCACACAGGAGGTTCAGAAGGCCAGTCGCTTGCCATTTTGACTTGAACTGGCCTGTTCACCAGCACACCTTGTGCCAGGACTTTGCCAGCATGCCATGCTTGACTCTCCTTACTGTCCATATCACAGGGTGGACCTCCAATGGCCTTGTACTAAACAGCCTCATTCAGTTATTGGTAAATAGACTTGATTTGAAATCCTGCAGGCAGGACCGTCACTTTATAACAACGAGAGGGGAAAACAACAAACACCACGGTACATCATGGTACCGGTCGTTTGAGCTGAGTTCGAGCAGCAGGGGTCGCAGAGCAGCTCCACGCACACACACACACACACACACACACACACGTGTCCATCCCTCCCCGCTCCTCACCCCCCACCCCATCTCCTCCATCACTTACTTGTATTTGGCGAACTCGTCCTGTACCAGCGCCACGTAGTTAGCCGGAACCAGGCCGGACTCCAGGGTGCCCGTCAGCTTCTTGGCCAGCACGTAGTCTCCTCTCTTCTCGATGACGGACAGCTTGTCGCCCTCTCTGACCGACAGCTCCTCCTCGCTGCGGGCTTCGAAGTCGAAGAGCGCGGCGTAGAGCTGCGAGGGCTTCTTCCTGGGCGCGGGGATCCGCAGGTCACCTGAAACGGTGGGGATTTCGGCCACGGTCGGGCTCGGATAGTGGAGCTCCGGCCATATCCTGTCCCACAGGCTCTTCAGACATGGCATACAAGCGCGGCAGCAGCCCTCCATGCCGAGCCTCTGTGCTGGAGCTCCGCCGAGCGAGCCAGGTTAGCCGCAGAGCCACGGTGAAGCCCGGCCAGGCTGACTGACGCCTCGGCGCTTCTGGTCGCGCCTGTTCAGCGCAGCCGCCGGACGCCAGCAGCGCTGTTTACGGTAAGCGTTTAATAAGGCTAGGCTAACATACGGTATGCTGGTTAGTTCAAACCCCTCGCGCCCCTATTTTTTACACGTTCGCCGAGACGAGCCGCTGATGTTTGGAGCTTCTGCCGATGCTTCGTAAATGGCTGAACGGTATTTGAGTCAATTCGAGGATCGTTCTTTCCCTTTTCCCTCTTTTCCCTCTCCTCTCTCAGCCAGCGCTGCCGTGTGGAAGCTAAGGCAGCGGCGGATCAGGTGAAACCGGTTTGGTGTGCAGGTAGCGATGGAGCGCTAGCTCAGGAATAAGAGCGCACAGGGAATGCGGAAACATGCTGCCGGAGAAGAGAAAGAGATGGATAGACAGGGATGAAAGATGCAAGTTTACGTCGGTCCAGGACCATCCTCCTCCTCCTCCTCCTCCTCCTCGTCAGCGGACCAGTGCCGATTGGGCTGAGAGCTGTATCTCCTTCCTCTGCGGCGAGGACCAGCGCTCATTATGCAGGAGCAACATCAGGACTCTCTCTCTCTCTCTGTGCCTCTCTCTCAGTCTCCCTCTCTCTTTTCTCTTTCTCTCTCTCTCTCTCAAAAAGGCACTTCGACTTTACTTCAGTGGTCACACGGTGTGGTTGTACCTCACACTCCCTCTGACTGTGGACAGGAAGGTGGACTGAAACAGTGCTTAAACGCACCATGGTTAGATTAAAGGGGAATCCCACCAATGTTTAAAAAGCCCTGCATAATTAACCAGGTAAGATATGAATTGGGTAGTTCAGTGTGGTTTGACAGGAAATGCTCTGTTCTAGAGAAACTGGTGCACTAACTGGATTTCTGAAAGTGGTGGTAATAGGAACCGGACTTTAATGCCTCTAAAATAACAAAGTTATTACCCAAAGTGGCTATGAATGCACTGCCTAAAGCCTGAGACATTGTTTTCCCATAGTTCTGCTCTCCGTCAGTGTATCCATTCATGGTGGAACTGTATGTGCAGGATAGGGTGACCGGATGTCCCCGTTTTCCAGGGAGAGTCCCATCTTTGGTGGCCTATTCCCAGCTGGAGCTGTCCCCCAGTAGCTGTGGATTAAAAACACCCTGGAAATTCCTGAGAAAAACCTGGCAGCAGAGCAGACGGGCTGACGTCTCGCATTCTGCTTGTTTCGGCCAACAGAGAGTGCTGGTCGCTGCTGTCTGTCAGTCACATCTACCACTTGCTCACCTAGTTTTGGAGAATACTGCTGTGTAAAACCTGACCAGAAGCTTGCAAGTGTCAGGTGCATCACCACAACCCATAACCCAGGATTAAAAGCCAGTGTGGGGTTATGGGATTTGAATCGTACTACCAGGTGATGGGTAGCCTCTGATTTCTATAGGCATACAATCCAATTGAATGTTGGCTACCATACAGTATACAAACAGTGTGTTATTTTTAAAACTGTCACTTTTTCAGCCATCCATATATAACATAAGGGATATGTTGATAGTAGCTGTCTCTAGAATCTCTGTAGAGCTGGAGCTGCTCAGGGTGTTTTTACTGCTAAAATGTTTAGTAAGAATATAAATTATGGGGCTCATACAAACACGGAATCTTTACAAAGTTACTTAGTCCCCAACTTCAACCTTCACCGTAATTTATTGCACTTTAACAGCATCCATGGTCAAAATGCATCAATCTGGAACTTTCCCTCCTTTTATTTAAGTGATACTTTTTTAATCCCACAAACGGGGAAATTCCACCTCCGCATTTAACCCATCCGTGACGTGAAACACCACATACACACACTAGTGAGCAGACACACACTAGGGGGCAGTGAGCACACTTGCCCTGAGTGGTGGGCAGCCCTATCCACGGTGCTTGGGGAGCAGATGGGGGTTAGGTGTCTCGCTCAAGAACACCTCAGTCATGGACTGTCGGCACTGGGGATCGAACTGGCAACCTTCCGGTTACAGGGCCAGTTCCCTAACCTCCAACCCACAACTGCCCCCATTTCATAGATAAAACATTGGATATTTTATTGACATTGACAGCTGAACTGGAAATGTACCTGGTTTTCATTTCAACCTAACGCAGGGCACTGTAAGGCAAAGCAGTCTTTAGAGAAAATCTTTTTTTTTTTTTCCTTTCCAGATTTACACATTTTACCATCTTCAACATTATACAGCGTTGTTCATAAAGATGAATCCAATTTCAAAATGATTTATTTCTCTTGTAAATCATTACAGATCAATGCAGTGAACTGTAAATGGATTAAATGAGTATAAAGTTTATTATATAATTGTACAGGTTCTCAGTCTGAACCTCCTCCAGCTGTACGGAACATCAATTCCATAGTCAAACTCATCCCATACTCGACTGAGCATGTCGGGTGTCGCTGCACTCACGGCTCTTTCAGTGTGATTTCGGAGATCATCCAGTGCTGTGGAAGCAATGAAGAACGCTCTGTCGTTGGAGGTTCACTGCCCTGTTATGATGGATTCACTCTAAAGTGAATCAAACATTTTAAAGAAAAGCTCTTGTGATCCAGCCTCTGCTGAGGGAAACACTGGTGCATTGTTCATTCTTGGATATTGTTAGGGAAGTACTTTGTGCTCCAGCTAATATGCAAAAAAGCAGCATTAGAAAAGTAATATTAATAATATCTTTTTTCTCTGTAGAGTGCTTTTTATACCGGTGGCTGCCCTGAGTGCTTTACACACAGGAATAAAGCTTAATAGTGACTGAGTATTAATTAAAAATCATGTAAGATCAGATCGGATGTTTTAATCGGTCTAGGTAATATCTTACAATGATATTAATACATGCATTTTCATGTGGACACTTTTAGAAAGCACCTGGATTTTGTTAATAAAGTAAAACACCCACTTTTCTTGGGCTTCCGAATTATTGACACTCGGTTTAGCCTCTCAGGCCTTTCACAAATGTTCATAAACACTTGTCTTGTGCTCACCTGCTGCTCTCATCAAACCACAGAGCTGGAAGTCAACCTAAGATTAGAATTGACCATATTACCCTGTGCGTTTATGCCCCTGGTCAAATTATTCACAATTTACCAAACCATGTAGTTTAAAAGACTGAATTCTTTTTGTCTTGTAATCTTTAATTAAAGTGTAACAATCTTTGCCCATATATAAAACGTCTTCTGATTACATCACTACATGCCAGCAGGCATTAAAAATCCTATTAATGAATGTTTTACTTCCACCCACGTCCCACCTATCACTGAGACGAACCTGTGTTTCACTTGGAAACGGTACAGAAGGAAAATGTATGGAATGTATATTTCACTCGATGCACCAAAGCTACATTTTATACTGAAATACGAAAGCTTTTGTACTTAGTTAACTAAATTTGTCTGGCAATAAAAATTTTATGTCCTGATATATCTGGAGTCACCATCCACAATTCATTTTCACTGGAGCAATTGTTCTGACCTGTATGAAATCAGAAGGTTTGGGGGGATTAAAAATAAATGAAGTTGTACTCCGTCTGAATAATATTAGTGGAGTTTAATGTTTAATTTAAAAGGACACTCCAGTCAGAATTTTAAGCACAGTTATATCTGTTACTCTCATTCGACAGGGGTGGCCTAGTAGTCTCAAGAGTGAGACTGTGTAGATTACAGGCTGGAAAAACCTCCTTCTGATGTTTCTTGAAAGTGGGAGTAACTACAAATGCTTCAAGTCTGGATTTTTGGGATGGGCTGTTTAAAATGATTCCATTGCTGGCTGACAAATAAAGAAGTAAACCAAATCTTGTCAGATGAAAAGGACAGCAAGCTAAAGGCTAAAGAAAGCGATGAGAAAGTAACGATAGCTGGCTAGATCACGTTTGTTCAGCTTTTCTGTGGCAGAAAGGGTAAAAACTCACCTGTGGTGTCTGTTTTGTGTTGAATAAACATCAGATAGCAGATAGCTCTAGATAGCTGAGGTGAAAGTTACACTAAATGTTAGCTTGGTGGTAACCACAGTGATTCCCAAATGGTTGTAAAATAGTTCTGCAATGCATGGTGGGTACTGTAGTGAGAGAATATTGCTGAACAAATACATGATAAAAAAAACTAAATTCTGACAAAACTTTAAATTGCATGAGTAATAATAATGAGTAATAATAATAATAATAATGAGTAATACTTCAGTACGTTAATCAGATAATATGAACTCTAACTTTGCACTGCTGTATGTCTGCCCACCCTTTAACTCCCCTGAATATTTTATCAGAGCATGACAGCAGCAGCTCCCTCTGGTGCCTGCCCTTGTTGAACAAATTAAATGTATTCAATGGCTCTGTTTGATATATAGCACACGATTTTATTAGCATATTTAGCTTTGTGACGTACAGCTTGGGAGGGGGAAAAAAAAAAAAAGTCACAATGTCATGTTTGAAGAAATTTTACCTCAGCAGTGACATCCCACTGAAGAAAGCTTCATTTCAAATCATTGGTTTTTCATTAATCAAAGTGATATGTTAGGAGCCACCCATGCTGTTTCGCATTAAACAAACAGAAATTGATTTTTTTTTTGTTGTTTTTTTTTTTTTTTTATCTTTCAGTTTCTTCACATAGATATTTGTCAACACTTTTCTAAAGAATTAAAATATTTAGCCACATGTACTGGGAAAAAAAGTATCCACCGTTATAGAGAACACAATAAATATAAAAAAGAAAAATTATTTAATATAATTTAAGTGGTATTAAAGAGGGAAATGGGCTGCCAGTAAGACTAACAATTACATACATAGTCATTTACCTGAGGTTTTTTCTTCTGTTTTTCGTAATTTAATACTTGACGTCAGCCCAGACAAGGGCACGTAAATGGCTTTTAATCACAGGAGGAATGGACGGCCGTGTCCCGGCCAGTAGTCAGAACAGAGGATCGTTTTACAGTGAGCATTCATTTTTCGACTTTTTTGCCGTCAGCAGTTTGAAAGAGGGATGGGAGGTTTGTCTCGATTCAAGGACAGGGCTCGCCTAAGCATTGCTGAAATCAACATGACACAGGCCCATTTCCCTTCAATAAACAAGGAGTCAGATTAAATTAAGCAATGCATGGGAATGGGAGAGGGAAAAAAAAACTGCTTCCAGTCGAACAAAACAATGAGAAAACAAGAAAGAAAAAGAGAATTTCAAAAATCTGTACATGTAAACATCACACTTCCACTGAGTCCAAAATGAAGAGGAGCTAGAGAGCGTTTCCCATTGGTATATAAGGTACATATTCAAAGCAGAGCTGACTTCAGTATCTCCTGATGCAGTACAGCAGGAGAACAGAGGAAACAGAATTTCAAGGGAACTAAAGCACCACTAAATGGCAACAGACAGACTATGGAGAAACCAGGATGAGTCGACTGTAGCTGTACACCACTGCGGTAGAAAAATAAAAAGTCATTTTTCTTTTCTCCTTACATTTTTGCTGAGCTATACATCTGGCCAAAAACAGACCTTTTTTAAGTTTGTGTAGTTTTAAGTTTAGCAGCTACCGTAACCAGAGTCACACCTGAATGCACAGTCAGAACCAAAGGACTATCTGTCGGTGTGCGTGTGCACTGCATGTCACTGACTGGTAGACAGCCTCTATGGTAAAATACCCACCCATCAACTAAACAAAGCCCTAAAGGCCATCTAACCCTGATGTACTGTCCACAGATTAAGGGCTTAAGCATGTTCGATCATGATGGACATCTATCACCCAAATAAATGTTAGGAGTGCTAATCAGGTCATCTTGGATCTTTGAAGGCAAAGTACAGTCGCAACAGAAAAACTGAAACCAAGCAATTTTTTTTTCTCTGAATGACGCATTTAAGGAAGTAACGGATACAATAAGAGATTAAATCGACGCTGTAATACTATTTACAAGAAAACCTGGGAGAACTGAAACATTCAGTGATTTTTAAAAATTGTGTTGTCAAACTTATCTTAGTTTAATGCTGACGTAAATGCACTTTGCCTTTGTAGGGTTATAAAGAGCCCCATAAAAGGAACTGCAGAAACGGTGTTTTGACTGCCCCAAGCTTAGTTTAGAGTTAAACAGAGCCTGGAAAGTGTACAGATTACACATACGATGAGGGGCTTTTGCAGTACTAATGATGTTTTAGGGGTCCAAGCAGTCAGTGCTGGAATCTTATCATCTTTGTTCAAAAGCCTCTAGTTTCAGTGATTCCTGATCAGAGCTCTAAGCCATAGGGGCAGCTTCCCAGACCCAGATTAAGCCCAATCCTAGAAGGATTAAAAAGGATTTCCAATGGTGATCTACCACCAGCATGGCAAAAATGGTTCTTCAAGGGTTCTTTAGAAAAGGCAGTGGTTCTATAGCGAACCATGAACACTCAAAAAACTATTTGAATGCAGAAATGGTTCTTTGCATGGTCAAATGGTTCTTCTCTATTATGGAAAATCTGGGAAAACCTGTTTTTATATGGTTCGTTGACTACATCTGAATACAAAGATCAATCCTTTCAGTACTACACAAAAACTATTTTTGCTAGGAGTAAAGGTTTAGTCCATGTCTAGGAAACTGCCCCATAGAAATGCACTTAAGTAGGCTGTCTTCAGTATGTCTCTAGTGTCTGGTGACTTGGGTCTGGTCAACTGCTTCACATATTGACATCCTTTGTTGGAATGTATAGGCATACAGGATAACTTCACTTGGGATGTTGGTGTTGTACAAAATAGTTCTGAAAAGACCACTTACTTGTAATACAAAAAGGAATTTAAAAATAACTGTAATTGTGAGAATTATAATAAAAAATAGAAATCAGATAAAAAGGTGTTGACAGTGGGCCGCTAGGAGTCCTCCGCAGGTAGTGAGAAGGGCTGGACGTCCGGGACGCCAGAGAGATGCTCTGATTATGGCTAAAATACCCCACACTCTTCCATACGCACTGTAAACAATAGCTGCACACGGAGAGAACACAGAGAAGGGAAAACCAAACAGCGAACTAATTACACCTTCCAAGATTGTCGTTTGCCTTGTTTTTTTTGTTTTTTTTTTATACAGTTAGTATCCGTAAAAAGTAGCTGTCCGTGATCTGGAGAGTGGCCTCCAGAGAAGCGCATGAGTGGTTCAGGAGCTTTTAGCAAGAGCCTCTTTTCCTCAATGATCTCACAACCTCTCCACAAAAGACGTGAGCAGTCCCTTGTCTGTTACAAATGCATAACTGTCAAAATCTCAAATTTTCCAGAAACCGTTAGCAGAGCTCAGTGGCATGTGAGGTTGGTAGGAGTATTTGAGGTTAGTAGAAATTCAGCAGCGTTCAAAACGAGTCGTTTTAATAAGCAGTGGGACCCACCCTTCCATCACTCTGACCTAGGGCAGTTAAAGAAAGAGATGAGAAAGGCCTACATCTATCAGATGCCTCACCCTTAAAAATAAAAGGTGCCACAAAGGGTTCTTTGGAGCGATGCTATTGAAGAACCACCTTTGATACGCTAAAGAACCTTTGAATGGTCAGTTCTGGACAGTGCGAGTGCTTTTTTTGTGTGAGGATGTTTAAAGAACTTTGCTAAAGTCCTAGAACCCTATGACCAAGCCAAGAACCATTTAGGAACCTTTATTTTTAAGTGTGGAGTACTGACAGAATAAAGACAGAGGAGGAAGTGAGAGAGAGAAAGAAAGAAAGAAAGATAAGACCGATATGACCAGAGTCAGAAGGATGGATCCATCAAAAAAAAGAGAGCAGTAATAAAAAGAAACCCAGCATAAGCACAGTGAGGAGAGGACTGGTCATTTTGCATATTTCTTCACCCTTGTCACTACGCCAACCACATTTCTATTCGATAATCTGACATTAATTTTATAGAGAGAGATCAAATGTGACAGTCTACCAAGACTACTCATACAGAGCATAACATTTCGTATCTTGTTCTGGATTTATAGCGGAAGCTTGAAATTGCACACAAATATAGTAATTCCAGATATACTGGGACATCAGCACTTCAGTTGGAGTGCTACACAGTGGACAACGCTGGAAACGCAATGTATAGCTGAACTTTATACAGTACGCACACTGACGAGGGCATTTCAGTGGCTAGATATACACAGTACACTTTAACAACAAGTTTGATCTCAGTATAGTGATGCACATTTTCAGTGTACATGCTGCATACAGTTCAGTGAACATGTGTTTTGAATTATACTTCCTTTGCTATGCATATCTATGCTTTACTATGCATATCTGCTACCAGGGAGATGGGTGGGTGTTCTCTTTTCACGTGTAAAAATGTATACTCTCTGGACACATAATTAAGTCATTAAACCCTAATGAAATACCAAATAACATTAAGTCTTAACATCAGTTTTACCTCAGGTGTATTTTATCAGCAAATACATGTTTGGGGTCCAAACTTTGCTTTTTCAGTTTAGTGCTGGAGCAACGAGGCTAATGCTTCTAACAAATACTAGGAGTCAATAGTCACCCAAATCGTTTCAGTAAATATAACCCTAAAACTTCTCTCATCCTGTCCAAACTCCATTGAAGATTGTGCAGGCTTGTTTATGTGGTTCAGCACACAGTATGACGTTACATCACCGTAAACTAGAACTGTAAACTGAACGCTGTGGGCAGTAATTTTAGACTGTTGTACCAAATTCTGCATGCCCTGCAGAATCTCACACTGCTTCATGAGCACAGACATCATTTCTGTTGTTTGTTTTTAAATGTCTAAATGTTCAGAAGAGCAGAAGATTAAGAACTAAGATTAACAGTGTGTGTGTTTGTGTGCGTGTATAAATATATATAATTTTTTCCCCAACACACATATGCATGTAATATATATATATATATATATATATATATATATATATATATATATATATATATATATATATATACACACACACATATGCATGTAATGTATATATACATATTATATACATATTTTATATATATATATATATATATATACACACACACATATGCATGTAATGTATATATACATATTATATACATATTTTATATATATATATATATATATATATATATATATATATTATATACATATTTTATATATATACATATTATATACATATTTTATATATATATATATATATATATATATATATATATATATATATATATATATATATATATATATATATATATATATATATATGTATGAAAATCACATGCATATGTATATTGGAAAAAAACCTTGTACCCCCAAAATATTAACTGCAATTTAATGCAAGTCAATGGAACCAGACATTTTTCCTAGTAACTTTGGGTCATTTCTTTTGGTAAATTCATCATGAAATTTATACAGAATGTAAAGGAAAACAGGCATTTTGAAATTATTCCAAAAAAACTGACAAATGACAAAAATGGAGATACAAGTTTAAAGATTTTTTTGAGTTACACCGTTTCCTTCACTTGTCTGGGCGATTAGTTTACAGATTTGGGTGACCGCTGTAGTGCTTTTTAGCAAAGTTAGCCTAATATCTCCAGTTGTAAAATAAAGAAGCAAAAAGTGGAATTTTTTTTTTTTCACCAAAACATTCTTTAAATATGTGAATAATACGCCCTGACTACAAGGGGTAACCCAGAGCACACCTACTGTCACAGAAAGGTACATTTCCCTCAGTAACAGGGTGGTCCCATCAGGGGAATGCAGCAATTATGAAGCCTTCACATTTGGGTCTAGGTAGTCTCTCCACATCTATCTCTCTCTCTCTCTGTGTCTCTCAGTCTTTCCTTTAGGATGAGGAACGCTTTTGATTATCTTTTGCATTGTAATACTCTTCCTCTTGTTCCTCACTAACAGTGCAACCTCAAGCTTTTTAAATGCAGGAGCTCCATAGTAGCAGACCAGCACTGCCTCAGTGTGCAAACAGGAGCAAAATTACAGTGACACTGCAGTCAGGCCTGCCTCACTAACTCAAAACAGCTTCTCTCTTTCTAAAGATTCAGTTTCCCAGAGACTGCACAGGTGAGACAGGAGAGCCCCTTCAGGGCATGTGTGCGTGTGACCAGGAGAAAATTCATCCCTATGGATCTCTGGAGCTAAGCACACACTGAAGCACTTGAACTCAAATTTTTTTTTAAAAATTAAGCAACCACAAAGCAAACAGCCCTCAGAGATAAACAAATGTTACCAGCAAATATGCAAAATGGTTTAAAACTAAGATGGCAGTATTTAGGATTCATATTGATACAGTTTTCCGTTTTCTTGTCCATTTCAGGTTCCTTTTTTGCGTTTTCGTTGTTTTTTTTTTCCCATCTTTGAGGTGCTCTGGTTGTGTAGGAGGCTTGAGGTTTCAGGTCTGTGGCGTAAAGTCCAAGTCCTTTAGCAGCAGAGTGAATTAATGGCCTTCAAGAAAAGTCAACAGATAAAAAGACTAAACAGATCTTCCCTCCATTCCTCTCTACCTCCCTCCCTCCCCTGCTCCAAAGCTGAGCACGGAAGAGGATCGAATCAAAGAGGAGAGGCGGCAGGAAGTTAAAAAAAAATTAAAGACAAAAAAAAAAAAGGGTGACCCGTAGGAAAGGAAGTGGAGTGGAGAGTTGGCATCCGGAGATGAAACGCCTTGAGAGATGAGCTACGGCAAGTGTAGAGGCCTCAAAAAAAGACCTAATAACTGAAAGTGGAGATATTTACCTCATTGAAACATTTCATTCAGTTCTAATTCTTCGATTCCAGTGTAATTCCAGTGTAGTTCTGTAATCAATACTTTCAGATTTGAATATGTACATCACGTTATAGAAGCAAAAAAGGAAGAAAAATGATAATAAAATCAATTAAATTAACTACAGAAACGAACAAATCTCACTCCCTGTATGTACTGCCTCTTGCAGGTCTTGGCGAGGCACTAGACACATAAGGTAGTGGAGGAGAGGGAGCCGTTTTTCTCTCCCCCCCAGGACAGAAAGAGTGAGGGGCTGGGACACACAGGGATGGGAGTTTCGGACAGGCTGAGGTATTTCCAGGTGAGCTCCACCTGTATATTCTTATGCATAAGTTACACAATTTTCTCCCCGCAGCAAAAAAGAGTCGTTAGGGGAGGAGAGGTCAGAGCGAGTGGAAAAAAAGTGCTTCAGAACACAGAGCGCATTTATTTACAGCAAAAGCAAAGGTCTTTTTTTTTTTTTTTTTTTTTTCTTTCTTTCTTTTCCTTACATTTTCTCTTTAATCGTTCTTTTTTCCCAGGCATCTTCTTTAGCCTCGATTCAAGAAAAGTGTCTTCATTTAGTTAGTGCTAAACTGGAGTATTGGCACAGCATAATGCCTTCTTTTAAGTAGGTTAAGAACAAAAGAAAACAGAAATCAATGGCTTTCAAAAGCAGAGGGGGATTTAAAAGGAAAAATAATGTGATTTAAGACTGTTTTAGTAAGTAAGCCTAGGGGCATTGAGGGGTAGAGGGGTGTATGATTCACAGGATCAGCACACGCATACAGCAAAAAGTGCTGTACAGTGCTCTTTTCTTCTCTGATGCAGCACCCCACCAGTGACACCCCTATTCACCCTCTTGTATTCCTCGTCTTTCTTTACCTTCCTTTCTCTATCTTTCTGGAAAAGCTCCATCCAGTCAATCTGAATGTGTTAGCATGATGATGCAATGATCGGCGTCTCTCTTCAGATATCTTCAGATATCTTCAGATCTGTAGGCTTTTAGGGATGAGGAAGATGGTTGGCAATGACAGGGAGAGGCTGGCCAATCCAATAAGCGATGGAAGGAGAGATAAAGGGGGAGGGTGAGAAATGGTGGGATGAGAGGAAAGAATGTGCGGTTCAGTTCTGTTGCAGTATGAGGTTCTCCAGCTCGTCTGCGGAGCGCAGTAAGAAGGCTGCTGATTCGCGGTAGCCGGCAATCAGCTGGCGCACAGCTGCCACTTCCGTATGGCTAAGCTGGGCAGAAGTCCCACCTCCTGCACTCCGCCCAAGACTACTGCTGCTTGACGTAGATGAGTTTGAAGCCAGAGACTTCATACTGAGATCAGTAGGCCCTAAGGAAAGAGAGAGTCCGAATAAGACATCTGAGACTAAAATACAGGGGTAAATGCTTTGGAATTATTTAAATACAAATCTTGTACAACTACTGTACTGTTTTCTAGATACTTAGGATTTATTTTTTCAAAATCTGTTACTTGCTTTATTACCAAAGATCATTGTGAACTATATATGGCAGACATCTCATTTTAAACCACCCACATCTATTACAAATAGAGGCTATTCGAAATACTTTGCCCATTTATGTTCCACTGGCTTCAATAAGGCACATAGTGCTTGGACCCTGTTGATTGCCACTCGCACTGCAATTTGTTGAAGGTCTTTTAGCTCTCATTAGTTCTGTAAGGCTTCAGAGAAATCAAGTTCTACATTAATTTCTGACACGAACTAAACAGAATATGGTTGTCTTGGCTGCTTTCAGTGATGTAAACTTTTTTGCACACTTCTCAGAAGCTATTAAAGAAAGTAGTTTTGATTTGTCTATAAAAATGACATGCTGGCTGTGTTCAAAATAGCCTGCTTTAAACTGCTCGGCTACTGATTCTGCCCAAAATAGTAAGTAGTATACAGTATGTGGCCAGCATTAATTTCTTCAGTATGCCAGATAGCTGGATGCTGTTCTGCTCTGGAAAACTTTCCAGTATGGCACCAGAGCCATCTACGTGATACACTGACTCATGGAATGCATGAAGCCTAATGTGGGTGGACGTAACCACTGACGTAACTACCTAGATATTTTTAATATCTTTGCATTCAGACTTTCTTTTATGCATTAAAAATGGAAAAATGAAAAATTTGACCAAATCCTGCTGCACTCCACACAACATTGAAGCCACACCAGCTTTCTCTGCTTGCCTCAAGGTGGGTTTGCCTATTTAAAAGTTAGCTTTCTCCATAACGTGGATAAAACAATAACTCAGCCAAACGATATGCTAAGCATCAGCTTTTCAGGCTCCCATGTGGAGCCAAACTTCTTATTATTCAGTAAAACTAGCACATATTACCAATTACGAATGTAATGAAAATGAAATGATTTGCAATAGGAGCAAAACAGGTGTGTCTGGAAACCACCCAGGTTTACTAAACAGATGAACCCAAAGGTGACACCTTTTGAAGTTTATTTGTAGCTTTAAGGATGTGTAGAAAACAACTATCTGTCGGCTGGCTGAATAATGATCCTGAACTGTTGTATGTAGTTCACAGTACTGTATACAATACAGGGGTTCACAAGAATGTATGCAAAAACAAGAACAAGACAGTACAATAAGCTAGCCATAATGATATCAGTAATGATACACAACATAATGAAAAGAGTTTATTGACTTCATCACTTAAGACAAAAAAAACAAGCTACTCCTGAAATGGATTAATTAGATTTGATTGACTTGTAGCACTTCCTAGATGGAAGCAGTCAAAAAAGACAGCAAAGCCGGATGAGAGGAATCTGAAATTATGCTCTCTGCATGCTTAAAGGCGCGGTGAATATAAATAGAATCGAGTGAAGGAAGAGATGTTCCAATTATCCAAAGAGCTTTCAAGATCTACAGCAGTGTTTCTCAGCCTAGTCCTCAGGGGCCAACCAGACAGTGCACATTTGGCTTTTTTCTCTGCTCCTAACACACCAGAACCAAGCCATTAAGAACACTGAATACCGGTTACAGGTGTACTGGGAGCTGGGATTCAACAGAAATGTAGACTGTCTGCTGGCCACAAGGACTGGACTGAGAAAAGCTGAACAAGTGGACAAGATGAAATCTGTGGTCCTGCTAAAAACACTCGATTGAGCACTCTTTAACCTGTCTTGTATCAGAGGATGCATGCTTGGTAACTTGACATACAACAGACTAGAGAAATTTTCTCACCATTGCTCTGGGCTGTAGGGGTCGTCAAAGAGATAGGGTGCTGCATGCTGCCTCCCAGGCCACCATAAGCACGGTAAGTGTACCCAAGGCCTCCGTTGATGTACAGCTGGTCCTGGGAGTAGGCTGAGGCTGCCAGAGAATATGCAGAGTGGGTCACCGGCTCACGAGAGATAGCCTTATCCAGAGCTATCTGATCTTCCTGAAAGACACAGAGAGAGAGAGAGAGAAACACTGTTTCAGACATGTACATCCAGACTTTTACCACTGAAATGTATTTGTAGCTCATTTAACTTCATGACCCAATTTCAAATATTCGACCATTCATTCTCCGGTGCAGCCTGAACTGTACTGAACTGTAGGCTCTGCATATGCCAGATGTTTATATTATAACCAGCTATGCAAATATAAGCCTTATCATTTATTTCAAGCTGCACTATGTAAGATTTGAGGATTTAGAGACCTCTTTGGTGAAACTTTGTAACTGCATGCAACATGTGGAAAAACATTTTGTAACATCAGTTACAGCTGCTTCGGACCCCTTCACCAAGCAGACAAATCTGATGATTGCATGTTGGAGTAGTAACTTGAAAGACATTCCAAAATGTAAGTGAATGATCAACTATTGTCATCATACCTTTGTCAGTATAATATTGATTATGTATTGAGACTAAACATCGAGCCAGGCCTCCTTTTTTAATCTATGCATTTGGCGCTAATATGTAAATACGACATATGACGTGGTCCGAAACCCCCCATCCCCAGCAAAATCTGCACTGACACCTCTGACCTTTAAATGACTATTTCAGGCTTTACAGGACTCACAGTAGTACACACACATCATATTTAAGCATGTTTTCTTCTCCTGATTCAGTAATACTACTCATTTAAATTTCAACAAAAAACATCTTATATAGCTTTTATCATATGCTCTGCTTAGGGGTTCGGTTCTGGTATCTGTTCCGTATAACTGCATTTTCCCAAATCTAACACATCTGATTCAGCTTATCAGCTAATTATCAAGGCCTTCATGAGCTGTGTTAGAGAAGGCACAACGTAAAATGACCAAAGTATGGGGTCTTCAGCAACAGGATTGGGAATCAATGGTCAGAACACCCCCCAACCCTTCACCCCAAACACACACACACACACACACACACACACACACACACACAGATACTGACGTGTGTTTGGTAGACGTCCATCCGCATCCTCTTGGCAGCATTTCGTGTTTCGCTCTCACAGGCAGCAGCCAGAATGTTCTCTGCCATGGCTGAGGTCAAGTGTGGCGGCGTGGGCCGAGTCTAATAGCACACACACAGATTTACCGATAACAAGTTCAGAATGCTGCCCAGCAACTTCAATCAATTCTCACAATATTGTCAACAGAATGCTAAATGAAATGCAAAGTTGTGGGTTTAATTGGCCACAAGGGGTCAGTATATAGTAGATGAAAACAGTCAGCTTTAATAATTTCATAAGAAAAATTATGGTCTCTAAAACAGTAACTTTATACAGTCATATGCAAATACTGAGTACCCCTGGTCAAATTACATGTGTTGCTAATTTTCTAAGTGAAAAAAATGAACATATCCTTAACAGAGAACACATTCTTTACATTTTATTGGCTGAAAAAAATAAAACATAACTACTAAATGTGGTCTGTGCAAGATTTATGGCATGTTAATATATTTTTCAAAAATCTGATAAATAGAAATTGTGTAGGACAATTTGCAGAAAAGTGCCATATTTAGGTATGGTAACTTATTTTCACTGGAAAAACAATCTGCACAATATGTAATTTGACCAGGAGCGTTCAATCTTTGGTATATAACTGTATGACAAGGAAAAAAAGTTTAAAAATATATTTTTATAATAATAATCATTATCATTATAATAATACCATTCCACCCCATATGTAAAGAAAATGTAAAGCATACATTATGTACTTTGGTGTTTGGAATAAAACAATGTATTTGAAACAAAAACACACAAGTAACAAAACAATACACAGCCCCCCCCCCCAATGGGACTGCACAACTACGTTCACAAATGTATTAATTGTCTATTGTATTCAAGCAGATTGGCTGTATCAAAATCAAAAATGGACATGTGCCTCAAGATGATATACATGACTAATGTCTTTTAGTGTGTTTAACTGACTTTTATTTTCAAACAATAAAAAGCCATTTTCTGGCATTTTATTTCCTGGAGCATCCATCAGGAACCGTACACAATGTAACAGGGCAGCTAGAGTTCCTCTTACAAATGAGGGCATATGAAAACGACTGAGCAGTCTGTGGATATATGTGTCACTGTACCTCCATGCCGTTTTTCTTCATACGGCGGCAGGATTTGAGGTAGGTGCGGATACGTTTGCGAGCGCGTTCCTGAAACTCTGGAAACTGACGGCTGCAGGACTCGATGATGGCCTGGATCTTCTCTTTGGGCTGTTTGGAGATGGGCACCATGCGGTCCAGGTTTTCATCCACAAACAGTCGCACAAACATCTAATGGACAGATGAGATATAATGCTTTTTAGAAACTTTTTAATAGCAACTGTAATGCATTTTAAAGAGCATCATACTGTGATGTAAGTATGCAAATGTTCGAGCATTAAAAGATGTTTTGTTGATGTTCTCTTCTACAAAGAAAACACTTCTGCATATTTTTATCTACAATTACTGTTTATTTGCTGACTTTAATATGGGGTGGGGGGGATAAAAAAATAAAAAAAAACATGGCCTGTGCAAACGTAAAATTTTACATTTATTTTCGGTTTAACTCAGCAAATAAACAGAATGTTACATAAAAAAAAAAAATTATTAACTTACAGAGTTTAATAATGCAGAAATCAGTGGCATTTCCATTTAGATTTATACACTTACATTTCAGACTATTAGGACCCACAAATTTACTGATAGATTCAAATGTAAATGGTAAAAAATATATATGTTTTACTCACATTAAAAGCCTTCAGCCTCTCTGGGTCCACTCCCTCCGTATCGTTAATCTTGTCACTGTCATCGTGGTCGTCATGGTCATCATCATCATCATCGGCAGCCTGAGAGCGACTGACTGTCAGGTCCTCAGCACACATCTCCATCTTTATGGAGTCATAGCTCCCTGAGCCATAGTGAGGAGACTGCATACATTCACAAAACAACACCAAAATGAGATTCCCTTTGGTCTGTACACTTGTAGAGAAAACAAGATGAAAGAGGTTTAAATGAAAGAATGCAGCTTTGTGGGCTGGATATGTTGCTGAAAACAACAAGCTCAAGGTCTACCTGGCATGTTCAATTCCATTTATGATTCAGTGCATGTGTGTAAAACTCAACATCACATTCCTTCTTGTTATTCATGTCAGTTCTTTGTTGCATTCCTTCTCCTTGTCTCATCAACTGCATAAACAACTCATCAAAGGTCTCCAAGGATGCTAAATAGTAATCTCCAACAAAAGTCCAAATACTTGATCCATCCTCCAAACGTGTGTGTGTGTGTGTGTGTGTGCGCGCACCTTGTTGCCGTAGTCCCTGATGTCTCTGTCGAGGTGTAGGTCTGACGCCAGTTGGGGTTTGGAGAATTTTCTGCGGAGTTCCTCTGAGTGTTCAGGGTTAAATGTGGCTAGCATGGTGGCGGCAGTGGGCAGAGCCTGGCCCACTCTCTCTCTCAGGTTCACCGGCTGCTGGTCCTCTGAGGACGAGGAGGACGAAGTCATGCTGAAGTCCAGTGGTGCGGCTGTCCCGTTCCCGTTAACCTGACTGTACGACCCCGTCACTGGTCCAGCCCCAGCTCTGTCACTCACAGCTACCACGCTCATAGAGGGTGGAGTCATGCTGTGGATTCCATTGCCACTCCCACTTTCTGAGGAAGAGTCATCTGCAAAGGAAGAACATATTTCAGAATTATGGCAAAACAAATATGCACTCTCTTTTTGTGCTGCACATCCCCATGTAAATGAATCCTTTCCGAACAGTGAGGAGCCCCATAAACAGCAAGATACAAAGTCAGTGAACTCTGCATTCAGGAATTTAACAACTACCCATCCACTCTGAAAGACACAATTCCTTCTATGTACACTGAATGGGTTCAGACTGCACATACAGCAGTGGAAATCAATTTCAGACTGACATAATCTGCTTGCTAAGGTGGTGGCGTATGAACGAGTTTCTTTCTCTCTGCTGACCAGGCTGGAATGGTGCTACTTGAAATGGAAAAGATTTCTATATCAATGGCCCTTAAAGATGAACTTGCAGCTTAGCTCCCCTTTATGTACAAACACACACACACACACACACACACACACACACACACACACAAACAGACACACAAATACACAGACACAAATACACACACACACACACACACACACACACACACACACACACACACCTTGCCTATTTGACCCCACTATTACACAGTCCTTTTATTTTTTTAATTATTTTTTAAATGTATTTTTAAACACCGGTACTGGTCTGCTTTTGAGTTGTCAGTGTGTACACTGTCTTATTTCTCCTGTTTTATGTACAAGTACATTTTTATTTTCTAAAATCTTAAAAAAAAGAAATTTAAGAATTTAAGCTTTAAGAAACCTAAAAGCACATTCAAACAGGTGGGAGCAGCAATGGAAGCATCAGAATGCAACATAGAGAGAAGCTGAACTGCAACCCTTTACTGAAGATGCATCAAACAAGAACATTTTGAAAAAACAGTCTCACAGCTTTGGAAGTGCATCCTTTTGGAAGTGCATGTATCCCACTGAAGGCTTCTTGCCTTCTGAAAGTACAGTAGCCAAGCAAAAATACAGCAATGCTGACTGCAGAGGGCACTGTGGAGAAGTGACTCACTGTAACGGTGTCATCTGTATGCAGCAGACCCAAGAACATGTATGTGTAAGTACATGCACACGTGTGAGAGAAAGCACGAGTGTGCACGTGTGTGTGCAGCGCAGTGCGGTACTGTACAGCTGTACGATACTAATCAGTTTAAAAGAGCACATTTAAACCTTAGCCAATAGAGCTCATCACCCCACCCCCACATCATAAACATTACCATACCAGTGAAATTTATCACAATATACATCTCACTTCAGCTACCATCACACTGACCAAGGTTCAGTACGTATGAAAGTAAACAGAGACAGTGAGGCTGGGCAACGCTGGGGTCAGCTTGTCCGGAGAAAAGAGGGAGATAAAAGAGGGAGGCGAGTGTCAGAGAGACAGAGTGCTGGGGGGTTGGGGATTGTGGCTATCATTGTTTGGAGAGGAGGAGCAGCCAGGCAGGAAGAGAGAGATGGAGGGATGGAGGGCGAGCGGCGAGATGCAGGAACAGGACAAACAGGACAGAGGGAGTGAAGAAAAAAAAGAAAAGGCGAAGGGAGTGAGAAACGAAAAAGAGGGAACAAGGTCAAAGTAGGGGATAGAGCGAAGGCCTGAGAGAGGGAGTGAAAGAGAAAGATGGGGGAAGGAGGGTGAGAGGATGTGGAGATAAAGGATTAGATGTTGAAGAGATGAAAAGAGATGTGTAGGAGCATAAGACCGTGACAATACACTGCAATTCAAAAACATGACAATGCCCAACACAGAAGCCTATCCATACTCTGCCCACAGACGTGTTCTTTTGATTGACCGCTGCGATGTTGAGTGTGTTACTCTTTTAATGTACACTTTATATGTGTTTCAAAGGTCATATTGTTAGAACAGACCTGGTGTAGTTTTATAACTTGTACATTTTGTTTTTGACGTAATATTAACAAACATGAAAATACAAAACAGGAAAAATGTTGTTGGCAAATTAACAATTAAATTAACAATTAAGTGACTCTTATTAGTCCCACAACAGGGAAATTTCACCTCTGCATTTTACCCATCCGTGCAGTGAAACACCACATACACACTAGTGAACACACACACACACACACACACACACACACACACACACACACACTAGGGGCAGAGAGCACACTTGCCCGGAGCAGTTGGGGGTTGTGTGTCTTGCTCAAGGGCACTTCAATCACGTACTTTCAGTTTAGGGGATCAAACCTACAACCTTTCAGTCACAAGGCTGGTTCCCTAACCTCCAGCCTATGACTGTGCTTTAAAAAAAAAAAGAAAAAAAAAAAGTGAAATTTCACCTCCAATATTTTTGCCTTTTCTTTATTTCACCATTCTTTTCGTATAATCATTCAAAATCATGTTCAAAATATATATACACAATATTTACTTCAAACACCATTGAGATGGATTATAATATAGATTCTCAGTCTAGTAAAGAATGCTGGGGTGCCTGCAGATTACACAGAAATTAGAGTAAAACGGACAAACTCGTTCAGAAGACAATTAGAAAATTAAAATTTCCCAAAATGAAAAATTTCCCAGTTTAACTAGAAAACTTAAGCCCCAATTCAAGGCAATAGTAAAAGAACTAAACGACATTCCTATTGGACAATCATCAACTTGTGGCTTTCATTATTTGGCTAACTGACAAATCCTGCTTTGTCAGTCTGACTCTATTTTGGCTTCCAACCACATGAATGAGGACACTCCACTGGATATTACCAGTGTTACATACCATTTGTGCAGAATATGGTTATCATTATAAATTATTAATGTTATAGACTAGCACAGTTGGTGATTACAATCAGGGAAAACGCAAGCAAGGCTCTGTAATGCTCACATGTGGTACTTTGTGACTAAATTTGGATCACATCAACATTATTATTCGTGATAATTGTGATGATAATATTTGAAATAAACTAACATTGTTGTTCAAGCTTAAACTACACCCATTCTATCCTTACAATGTAACTTCTCACATGCACACACAATAATCAGCATGGATAGGTGAATAGCATCCTTTGAGCACCAAAGGTTACTATCAACTCACAGTAACCGCAATAATGGAGTCATCCTTTTTCCCATTCAAATTGATTTAAGGAATCAAATTGATTTGAGAGATAATTGTATTTTCACACCTCTACAGATGAGAGTAGAAGCATTTTGGGACAAGACAGGCAGAAGCATTAGAGGAAGGAAGAGGGAAAGAAGTAGTGAGCATAGAGCAGGGAATGGGTGGCGAAAGAGGAGAGAGGTGTCAGAAAGAGCAGAGGCCAGTAAAGGGAGAGATAGAGATGTATAGAGTGAATGTGTTGGGGTAAACATGGCAGAGGCAGGCACCTATTTATTAGAGTATAAAGGGCATTCATGCGTTGAGTGGAAGGCCATCTCAACGCCTGCCAGCACTGCCCCAAACCTCTCCAGTTTCACTACACAATATAATATCAGACGTGTGTATATGTGTGATATATATATATATATATATAAAAATAAAGAGAGAGAGAGAGAGAGAGAGAGAGAGAGAGAGAGAGAGAGAGAGAGAGAGAGAGAGAGAGAGAGAGAGAGAGAGAGAGAGAGAGAGAGAGATTCTTAGATGCACTGCACGTGAACAATTGTCAAAAAATCAATTTTCAAAATTTAAATAATGTTGACGGAACGTGAAAGGCAGAACTTGGAAGTGGAGCGCCCGGACAGTCTGTAGCGGCACATAACAAAAACAACTGGATGAGCAAGAAATCCGACTCTGCATTAAAAGCCAGGTTAGGTCAGGAGTCACAACCCAAATGTTAAGAAGAGCCATTTTGTCCTTTCAACAAAGTCAAACCACCTTGAGAGACTTTTAATGTCCAGCATGTCTCAGTATGTGCTGATATAGTATTAGTTAGGCTAAAAAATATAAACGGGAGTGCTGACTTACTTTGCTCTGCTTTAAGCTTTAGCTCAGCTATACACCCCCCCATCCCTGTCAAAACTAGAACAGTTTCTTGTAAAATGTCTCTCAAGTTTCGACTACATTACAAAGCTGAAGTCGCTTCTCGTTCGAATTTTCCCGTTCCACCTTAAATTCTGCCTGAGGTGCCGAATGTATCTGCTGCACTATTTAAGGTAGAACGGGAAAATTCAAAAGAGAAACGACTTCATCTTCACAACTTATTTGAGAGAGACAGTGTCTTGTCGCAGATTTCACGTACCACAAAACCAACTGCGCCGCTTATAAATGTGAGCAAGTCCATGCAACCAGGGCTTTCGCGCTATGTTGCACACTTTGGAGCCCATTTCAAGACTGGACGCTGAATAATGTTTTACTTACACAGTGACCCACTCCACCCCACCAATCTCTACAACGAGACCAAAACCGAAGTCATAAAATCACTAAAGAAAATGGGCCGGACGGCTGTAACATGCGCTGCTTGGACATCCATTATCACTGGATCTTATTTCACCCTAACTGCGCATTTTATCGCAGATGAGTGGCAGCAATAGCAGTGAATGAGAGTCTTCTAGTTCACTTGCCACATCACTTCCATTTGATTTATTAATAAAAGATAATGGAAGTAAATTCATTATAGAGCATTACAGATACTTTGCTTTAAAACTACCCCATCCTCAGACAGTAAGAAAATAGAAATCCTGTATAGAAAAAAAAAAAGATGCATCAATAATCGTTTTCGAATCGTAATCGGATCGTGAGGTGCCTCACACACACACACACACACACTAATCATATAGCCTTGCAGTCTCAACAGACAAACATTGGCAGTAAAATCGTTGCACTGAAAAACTCCGTAACTTTAAACATGCCGCTGTCATAGGATGCCAGGACTACTATAAAATCAGTTAGTGAAATTTCTGCTAGACCTGCCTCAGTCAATTGTAAGTGCTATTATTATGAAATGGAAACACCTAAAACATTTACAGATATGCACAAAGAGTTCCATTCCAAAATGTATTACAACACCATCTTCATGAGTTTTCTGAGTGGGATTTGCACATGAGAAATTTCAAAGCCAAATGACAATTTATACCAGCTCTATCAGAGCAATGTAGTGCATTTTTTACACTGTCAAAATTTCATAAAATGGACCAACAGAAACGGTTCACAATTACTTAAAGCAACAAGTCTTTTTACCTTCTGTAAAGTTAATTTTTTAGATACAGAAGTATCTAAATGTAATAAAAACTTTCTAAGCTTAACCATAAAACTAACCCCTAACCTCAGTAACCAAAAAGGAATGATTTTAAAGCCATGTCAGCTTTAAATCTAGACTCAAATAAATAAATAAATAAATAAATAGTTACATTTAAAAAGTCAGCCCCTTTTTACAGTCAGGACATTCTGTCCTTAAAATGTACAGAAATAAACACATACAGACACAGACACAGTGTACAGTCAGACTCTTACGCGTCTCTGACTCACTGATGTGTCTTCAGAGTGTGTAAAAGTGTGTTTTAATGACAGCTGCGACAGCTCACTTTTAATGCATCTTGAGCATGCGTCTCTGCGTCTCCACTGCTGGGACTGTTTTGCGTGTGTATATGTCTGTCACTGGAGCTGTGAAGAGCTGAATGCACTATTTACCTCATTTTCTCTCTAGAAAAAGAGTCTACAGATCTTTGAAGTGCAGATGTGGTGGTGGAAGCGCTGCTGGTTTTCACTCAGTGATATATTCTGACTGGTTTAGTGAATGCTGACAGATCATTTGGGTGTTTGAGAGAATGTGTGCATGCATGTGTGTGTAAACTGTGTCTACAAACATAAATCACTGCACAGAGGAATGACAAACAAGATGAATTAAGAGGCTGATTGTGAGTTGATTTACAAACGATGCCACACAATCGCATCCTAGATATTTATTCGATTATTAGATTTATTAGATATTTACAGGCATATTGTTGCAGATTTTCCAATGCATTTCTATACTTTCTATAAAATTCAGCAAAGCAAATTTTAATTGCTCATTTACCCTATTTACACGTGGCATTACAACGAGCCCTGTATCGTCCGGAATGTTGCACATATACGTATTTAAAGGATAAGTGTAACTTAAGCATTAAACACAGTTCAGCCTGTACAGACTCCACCTACTCCGCCCCAGCACCACACCAGTGTGATGTAAAATTTTAATATTTAAATAAGGGCAAGTGTAAACATTCAGTGTCTTGATTAAATGGTGGTCAGATCACCACGATTCAATCACTGTGATTGCATGTTAATTCAATTATACAGTAGATGTTAGAATTTAAGGGCAGAGGAAGCAGAGTCTTTTCCAAATATACATACTTCCTATAATAGCTGAGGTAGAACAAATCTTCACCAGCTGCAGGGCCTTTGCCTTTACTCCAATGCAAAACTCTAAAACTGCAAATCTGTATATGTCAAGAGGAACAAAAGGCAGAATAAACTGGCATTTAAACCCTACATTTCAATGGCAGTAGTTAGAGCTTCTCCACGAAAGCAATTAGAAGTTGATATTTTATTACTTTAAGGGTCAGTTTCCCAGTGTATTGGACAGTTGATGCTGTACAAAGCTGAATATGCTGTACACTCTACACTTTCATTTACTAAAATAAATACATTCAGTAGCAAAAATGAAAATTTTGCAGCAGGCAGAGTCCTTTATAAACATGCTCTTATAATAAAAAAAAATATATATACACTCACTCATTTGAAAGCAAAGGGAATTTTTTCAGCCACTTTGAATTAAAGTTTTCTTCTGATAGCAGCGATACACACGCATATGTATGTATGTATGTATGTATGTATGTATGTATGTATGTATGTGTATAGATAGATAGAGAGAGAGATAGATAGATAGAGAGAGAGATAGATAGATAGAGAGAGATATAGATAGAGAGAGAGAGAGAGAGATAGATAGAGAGAGAGATAGATAGAGAGAGAGAGAGAGAGAGAGAGAGAGAGAGAGAGAGAGAGAGAGAGAGAGAGAGAGAGAGAGATAGAGATAGAGATAGAGAGAGAGAGAGAGAGAGAGAGAGAGAGAGAGAGAGAGAGAGAGAGAGAGAGAGAGAGAGAGAGAGATCTCTTGGATTCCTGGCCTTGGCATGACAGGGGCTCGAACTCACGATGTTATGATGACAGGGCCAACACTTGAAAGACTTAATCCTCCATTGTACACAGTATTCTGAGTGGAGATTCTCAATTTAAAGAGAAATGTAGCTTTGGGCTGTACTTAATCCCTATTTTGAAATCTCACCCTAAATGTAAGATTCTTCCATTTTAAAAAACACTAAAAAATGGGGACTTTCTTTCAACTCACAAAAATGGAGAAAATGTGTGGTGCTTTTGCAATTCTTAACAAGCCTCTGAAATTCTTAGAGCATGTGGGGGGGTGTTGACATGTTGTATTTAGGCTGGCAGAAACAATGCACACACTGTATTAGCCCTACTGGCACATACACACACACACAAACGCCGTTTCTTCCCCTCCAGCCAAGTGCCTCTCAATAAACAAACCAGAAACTTGTTCAGCTTTCCTTGAAAGTGTTTCCAAAGTAACACTAATCCACTAAAGCAGGCAGCTACTTTCTAAAGCCTCATTTCTTATTTGAGGTGAACAATGAACACCCAAAAACAATCTTCTTACCATGCGCCAGCGGTAATATGACCAACCTGGCTCGTGTCACTCAGCTGGCAGCTGTCCAGCCTAGTGTTTTATCCAGTTCTCATTCAAATCACTCACTCTAAGCCAGACGCAGCTGTGTGTTAGAGAGGACCCTGTTTCTGCTCTGCTCCTACACAGCGCCAACAGCTTTGTCTTCACTCCTCTATGCTGTGAAGCCACCACTCTCCCTACACTGGATTTAGAGCCCCTAAGAGACAGTGCACATTGATTAAAGTACAAAACTGCTGCTGAGAAATTTACACATGTACACTCTCCACTCAAAAGTTTGGACTGACCTTTAAATAATTACGGTTATTTTATTCGCCATTAACTTTTAGATTTGCAGATTTATATACTACAAATGACACACTAGAAAGTGTGTGGTGTTTAACATTTTAATGTTTTATTCAGCATATTCATCATTTGAGTTTGAACTGTAAATGATCATTAATACACTCTTATTATCCACTTAGTCATTTTTTGATTCATGATCTGCTTCAAGCTTGGACCACTTTTCAAATACAATGAAACATGTTGGTAAATATGTAGAGGTTACACTGAGAAATGCCTTTACTAGCTTCAGATATCATAGTTAACCTAGCCACACTACTGCAGATCTCTCAGTCATATTTGTGGCATGTTAAGGCACTCATTTCAAAGTAAAGCACAATAATACACAGTAGTAAGATGCTACACTGAGTGAAAAGGGTTCATCCATTTTTAGATACTGCCAGTGTATTAGGAACAAATACCATGTACACACTGGACATTTTTTCATCTAGTAATCGCTGACTGAACTGCCCAGTTGGTTGGTGTGTTTGTGTATATCTACACTATATGGACAAAAGTATTGGGACACCTACAGGCACTTTTATGACATATCATCCCCTTGGCACCTATAACAGCTTCCACTCTTCTGGGAAACTTTCTACAAGTGGAGTGTCTGTGGGAGCTTTTGCCCATTCATCCAGAAGAGCATTTATTGGGTCAAACTCTGATGTTGGACGTGAGGGTCTGGCTCGTGATCTCCATTTTAGTTCATCCCAAGTGTGTTTGACGGGGTTGAGGTCAGGGCTCTGTGAGGTCCAGTCAGGTTCTTCCACACCAAAGTCACCCAGCCAGGCCTTTATGGAGCTTGCTTTGTGCACTGGGGGATCAGTCATGCTGGAACAGAAAAGGTTCTACCCCAAACTGTTCACACAAATTTGGAAGCATAGAACTCTCCAAAATATCTTGGTCTGCTGCAGTATTAAGATTTCCCTTTACTGGAACAATGGGGTCTAGGCCAGACCCTGAAAAACAACCCCAGAGCATTATCCCTCCTCCACCAAACTTCAGAGTTGGCACAACGCAGTCAAGCAGGTTCTCCTGACAATCGGCAAACCCAGACTTGTCCATCAGACTGCCAGATAGAGAAGTGTGATTCAACACTCTACAGAATATATTTAGTGGTGGTGTGCTTTATACCACTATATCAGACAGTCCAGGCACTGTTCTTGGTGATATAGGGCTTGAATGCAGCCATGGAAACTCACGCCATGAAGCTCCCGGTGCACAATTTCTGTGCTGACGTTGATGCCAGAGGTTTGACCTGCAGTTATTGAGTCAGTGTTGGTGACTTTTACTGCACTATGTACCTCAGCATTCAGTGACCCGCTCTTTACATGCTCTGACAATTCATGGCTGAGTTGCTATGATTAGTAAATGCTACCTCTTTTCAATAACACACAGTTGATGTGGAATATCTAGCAGGGAATCATTTCACAAACTGACTTGTTGCAATGGTGGCATCCTATTACAGCACCAAGCTTGAATTCAGTGAGCTCTTTAGTACGATCTATTCTTTCACTAATATTTGTAAAGGTAGACTGCATGGCTGGGTGCTTCATTTTATACACCTGTGGCAATAACACAATGAAATGTGAACTTAATGATTAAGAGGTGTGTCCCAATACTTTTGTCCATATAATGTGTATATATGGCTGTTGTCAGAAGAAAACCTTGTATCTCCATTTTTGACGTTTTTTCGATTTTGACAAAATTTGAAAGTGCGTGTTGCCATTTACATTGTGTTTAAATTGCATGGTGAATGGACCAAAAGAAATAACCCAAAATGACTGGGGAAAAAAGTCTGGTTCCAATGACTTACATTAAAAGTAAAGTCGTTTTTTTCCTTCTCCTGTAAAGTTATCGTTTTGGAGATATGAGGTTTCTTCCAACAACAGTGACATATACACGTTATTCACACAATCATCTGCAAAATTACTATTCCCGAGATACGTTTTCCCTTTGACAGTGACGGGACAGTGTGTGTGTGTATGTGTATATATATATATATATATATATATATATATATATATATATATATATATATATATATAGCATGTGTTCCTGGAAAATCTACAGATCAGGTGAGGGGGGCTGCAAGATGCTGTTTATGTTTGGTGTGTTGTTTGTGAAGGTTTGTGCGCATGTTCTAAATTCCTCCTACACAGCACAGTAATTGGCAGATTTGTAACTCATGCAGATGACCTCCAATTAGCTGGCTCTTCTGATGGGACTGGGCCAATCCTGTCACTCATTTACATCTGCTGCCGCATCACTGCATCTGAAACAAGCACCGCCGCAAGCCACGTACGCACATGCTCCAGCACCCAGTCAATCTCTCTCACTCTGCCTCTTTATTCCCCTCCTGGAACGCAGCTCCTCTCCTCTTCCCCCTCCCCCTCTTCACCTCCATTTGTCTACACAATAGAGACCCACCCAATCTTCAGTCCTCTGCCACTCCTTCCCTCGTTCCCCTTTAAAAGAGAAGCAAAACAGAACGTTCCCTCGCTCCTCTCCGAGTGCTTATGTGAAAGTGTGAGAGAGAGACGGAGAAAGAGAGGGAACGATAAACGATAGAGAAGAGGTAGAGAGAGGGGTATAGAAAGAAAAAGAAAGTGAGAAAGCAAAAGAGAGAGAGCGAGAAAGAGACAGAAAGAGCTGATTGTGCGGTCCAGTGGCTCTGAATGTCACTGTGATTCATGGAGCCGTTTAGCAGGCTTGGGGACAGGACAACATGAGAGGGCGTGTGTTAGAGAGAGAGAGAGAGAGAGAGAGAGAGAGAGAGAGAGAGAGAGAGAGAGAGAGAGAGAGAGAGAGAGAGAGAGAGAGAGAGAGAGAGAGAGAGAGAGAGAGAGAGAGAGAGAGAGAGAGAGAGAGAGAGAGAGAGAGAGAGAGGCACAAGGACACACAGACTCGCACTCAAACGTGTAGTTGGACTGAGTATAGCATGATGTTGTCAGGTTGTGGAGTTGGTCCACAGACGGTCAATCAATGCATTACCCATGATGCCGCGTGGGGAGCTGTCAAAGGGCAGACAGAGAAGTGCTGCATCAGCCACCAGCTGCCAACACACTAAACAGAGAACACCCCCCCCACCCCCACCCCAAACACACACCCATTTACAGCTGTGAAATGGTCCTGGAAACTTAATTTCTTACAAACACTAAACATAAGTCGTCCTGTACGCAGTGTAACTGTAGTTTACAGAAGTTCTCACTGTGTGTATTACTGTTTCATGTTCACTACAGTAAATCACAACACGCCTATTAAACCACCGATCTCTGCCTCACGCTAATTATATAAAATAAATATGCAGTCTTTCCCAATGGGTTTCAAAGTAACAACAGTTTAATTTAGGAAAGAACTATATATCAAATGTCACGCTGTCTAAACTCCTTTAATCAATATGAATTAATCTGGCACAGCAACTGTGTATTATACAGATGGCAGTATAAATCAATAGTTTGATTGTAGTCTGGACCGAGTACATTGATTTAAACTAACGGTGTGGATTAAAGCTGGGCATTAATTAAGAGAATTGTTTCTTTAATGTAGCAATGGGACAATAAATTCAAGTGTACTTTGCCATGTGCGCAGAATAGCCTGAAGCTCCTTATTCTGTTTGTGTGTGTGTGTGTGTGTGTGTGTGTGTGTGTGTGTGTGTGTGTGTGTGTGTGTGTGTGTGTGTGTGTGTGGGAAGGGAAGGGAAGGGGGGCAGACATGAGATGCCGAAATCTAGATCACCATTCAACCAGTTCAATCCAACATCAGAGGAACTAAAGCATGAAACCAGTGAGCTAAAAATACTGCCTAACCATGTGGCCTTTTATAAAACACATATACAATGTCATATAAGAGCATATACAGTGCATTCACAATGTTCGACAGCAGGAGTGCCAAAAACACACACACAGTAATGTACAATTACTGCGTATTTGCTGAATTTAAAACAAAATTTTTTAAATGCATTTTTATATTTACATAAAATATATTTAATTTTTTCCCCATTTTGTCAAGTCAACAATTTATGCTTACATAACTTGAAAACATCTTTCATGATGGACAGACAAATAGAAATTGTCCAAAAGTACTTGGAATATTCCACTTACATTAAAAGCCAAGATCAGTTTTCTCTCTCATGTAAACTTATCATTTTGAATATACAAGGTTTTGTTCTGACAGTGGGCCAAACCAACTGAAGTGGAGCTTTCCACTTTCCACTTTTTGTGCTCAATGATGCATTCTGAGATTTCCTGTAAGCAATGGCCAGTGTAGTCTGCCAAAGGTGCTAAAGGGATTATTTGAAAAGCTGTTTTTAGATGGTCTGAAGGGCCGAACAACAAAAATGAACAGAGTTAAATATAATTGTTGCATTAACTGATATATAGTCATGTATGAAAATACTGCTCAGTCAGCTCAGGACACATGTTGTTATTTTTTCATGAAAATGTGAAGAAGTGTGTGCTCTGTAGAGAAAGATTTCTTATCATCAATTAGAAAACCAACAAGACATGGAATTTGAATTCCCCCATGTACAGCAGTGGTATATGGGGGCCTTGTGACTTAACAGAATGAAGAGGTCATATGATTCAGTCTGTCACAGAAACAACTAATGCATCAAATTGCTCTCCCACCCCCCCCCCCCCCCCCCCCCCCCCAAACACACACACACATACTCAGGAGTCACCCGGCCTGACTCTAGCCCACACTTACATATGTATGTATGCATGCATTTATATATGCCTACTTGTGTAAATGATACATGTGTATGCATGTATGCACGTCAAGTGCAGTATATATTACGCTAGATTTGTATGCAGGTATTTGAGTGCGATTATGGCTGTATGTATTATGTATGCTATGTTAAAGTTGCTGCAGTGTGAGGACTGACAATGAGGGAGATTAGAGCCGACTGGCACGGAAACCCAGCACCGTGCTGAAGGCTCTGCTCAACCAAAACACAGACTGCATGCTACAGCAGTAAAACAGCAGCTTTTACTGCTCACCAGCACTGCCTGATCTCTAATACATGAATTCTCTGTACTTGGCAACGACAGTTGGCAATATGCTCAGCAACAGACTTTAAATAAACACCTAGCAGTCTGACACAATCAGAAGGAGCTTTTCCCCCCACCTGAAAATGTTCTGAAGGACTTTTAACAACAGTCTCTAGTTTATCTCACAGATTTTTCCCTCTGCATGATCAAAGCACCCCTGTTTAATGCAATTTATTCACAGTTATCTCTGGCAATAATAAAAGCATTAAATATGATTTTTCATTTATAGCTCACACCGAATGAGGGAGAAATTGTCTAAAGGGAACATTTGTGTTTTTACAATAGATGTTTTCTTTTTAGCTGAATTTGATCAAAAGTTGCTGTAGAACCACAGAAATAAATGTTTTGCCACATTTGTTTTCTGAAAACAAAACATACAGCAAAAAGCAAGAAGTGCAGAATCAAACTTGGTACTGAATGCAAATGTGAGTCATAAGGAAGTGATTAAGGCTGTCTAAAAATTCAAATGACTTTAATAATAAATTAATATCTTTAAATTATTGATAATAGACTATTTATCAAATTATTAAATAACAATAAATAATAAATGTGATAAGTGATTAATCACTTTAGTTTGTTTAGTTAATCATAATTTATCATAGTTGTCCAATTTGCTCAAATTTGACCCTGAAGAGAAATTTGTATAACTTAAAAAGTTTGTTATAGCTATGAGTGGACAAAATAATTGTATTGTAAAAATTATTTTTTAAAATGTATTTAATACCTTCAACAATTCAACATGAACCTCAACACAAAATCATGTGAAACTTACCAACGTCCAGTGAGAGCATCAGTGGCTGCATGTTCCAACCACTGTGTGTGTGTGTGTGTGTGTGTGTGTGTGTGTGTGTGTGTGTGTGTGTGTGTGTGTGTGTGTGTGTGTGTGTGTGTGTGTTTTATATTTTATATACAAATTATAAATATATATATATTTTATATATAAGATCATGTATACAGCTCCTCCATGAGTGTGAGCTTTAGGATGGAACTAGAGATATTTTGAAGGGTCGCTGCATTATTACATTAATAATATGATTATTACTATTAATTAGTGCACTAATAATAGTAACCACACTTCTTAACTAATGCTATTTATATCATAACACAATTCTGTGTGAACTCATGGTTTTCCGTCCCTTCCTCATGCTCTTAGGGACTTTTTGCTCCACTTACGCCCTAGCTGCTCAGTTGACCTATCCATGCTCCGCATTCTTTCATGGCTACTGCTGCTAAGCTGGACAAGCCCTATAGAATGTTGGCAAAAGTCCCATTCAGGCTAAACTTTTTTACTTAGCATGTACATGAAAAGTCACATTGTTGGGCTAGATCAGGTTTATGTAGTGTAACCAAAGTGCTTGGAAATAAACATCTGTTTGATATGCTGAGTAGAATCTTCATCTGTGTTGCATCAGCTGTTAACTGCTAGCAAGCTAAATTAACATTGTAATTTACACCACTGTTTCATGGCTGATGTAAAATAAGACAGTGGGGCTGTGCTGCAGCAAGGAGTCTGCCACGTAAACTTAGCTAACTTTGTAAAGGAAGATTAACAATTAACAGTAAACAACACTTGGGTTTATTAAGCAGTGCATTAGCATCATAAGTTCATAAGACTTATAATGTTGTAAAATTCGTATCCCTATGCTTCCCTGCCTGCCATCTTCATGCCATGTTTGGGGTCTGTTATCATTTACATTGATTCAATGACCAAGCACAGCATGGTCTTGCCAACCATTTTGATGGAAACAGGGATGGATGACAGTGACACAGACATACAAAATGTTAATCAAAGTGCTTTTTTTATTACATGAACTGAAAAACTTGCATGGGTACAGAATACTGTGCTCCTACGTTAATTTGACAGAAATGGAGTTGTGCCCTATTGTTCTGAACGGGATTTCTGCCTAGGTTCAGCAAAGTTTGCTCCATCTTGCAATGGTGGCAACAAAAAGGCTTGTTTGTGGGCAGAGCATGGACAGGTCAAATGGGAGCATCATTAGTGGATTTCCGCAAAGCTGCTTTGTGACAGTGTCTGTTGTGATACAAATGTAATTGGATTTCTAAACAAATATAATTCAATCGTTTGGTTGAATGAGCTCCCTCAGGAAGGAGTGATGGCAGTAGTGTGGTCAGTGTCCAGGACCAGGCCCATGGCCTTCAGCTACAACAGCAGAACTGCTACATGCCATGGCTATACAGCAGGCTGACTGTGCCATCACTGGCCCTATTACACTTACATTATTAGCCACCTCGAGCGCTCACGAGCGATCGATGAGCAGGGAGTGTGTGAGGTGCTGATGAGATGAGCCATGGGTGGACTGGGATACGTGTACAGGGGACGGTTAGAGCCTGTGTGAGTGTGTGTGAGTGTGTGTGTGTGTGTGAGTGTGAGTGTGTGTGTGTGTGAGAGAGAGAGAGGGGGTTAGCGTTGGCCCTGTCGTTTTTCATTTGCGGCTCCGGTAGGTTCTGACAGCTTGAGGGTTTTTTCCCGGCCTCTGCGGAGCTGACCTGAGCGCGAGCAGTAACAGATGCTAATTCCTTCACTCCCACTTCCCCAGCTGCCCCGCAGGGAGTGTGTGTGTGTGTGTGTGTGTGTGTGTGTGTGTGTGGCTCCCCTCCGTGGGATTACAATGGATTATCCTGCTAAGACGCAGCACGAGCTGCTCCCCATGTCTGGACAGGGCCTGGCATCACCATAGTAACGAGCCTCACCCTGCTGCTGCCCCCTACTGCTGTGGTAGTAGCTGCTGTCCCATTCCAGAGAAAGAGAGAGCGAGGGGGGGGGGCAGAGTGAGAGAGATAGAGGATTTGAAAGCGGGAGACTGAAGTAAAGATACTGGGGTGGGGAGGAAGTGGGCAGAGAGACAGATGGAGGTGGATGGAGAGTTAAAGTGACAGAAGGTGAAAAGTGGTAAGAGAGAGTACTAAAGGGGGGAGGGGGAGAAAAGGATAGAGTGAAACAGACAGACAGACATAGATAGATAGATAGATAGATAGATAGATAGATAGATAGATAGATAGATAGATAGATAGATAGATAGATAGATAGATAGATAGATAGATAGATAGATAGATAGATAGATAGATAGATAGATAGATAGATAGATAGATAGCTCCCGTTGATGTTGTCCTCTGCTGTCTCAGAGTTCCTGACACAGCACATAATCTTCACCTCTGACTCCTCAAAGAGAGGCCATGCATATTCTCTCACACACACACACACACACACACACACACCTTATATACGCACTATATATCTACACTCTTTAATAATCCTATACACAAAACAGCTCTTAGTGTTCATTTGATAAATAACAAATTTTAATGTCATTTTCCAAGTTTAACCCTTTAAACCATCTACAGTTCCACCCTGAAGTGTAGCTGTTTGTGCAGGATAACTTGTTCCACTGAAGAATCCTTTAATAAAACCAAGATTATTTCCAGCTACTGCATTGCAGTGAATTTGTTTATCACACGCTGTCTGAAGGACCTTCAGCAGGTTATGCTTGACTGTTACCCTGGGAGAGTCAGAACACGCAGCCACTCTTACTGGACGTAGGTGCTGAAAATGGGAAACCTTATTTACATGTGTACCCTTTGTTTACGTGACTTAATGTCCAGGTTCATGTGAAAAAAAATTGCGATCAAATTACTGAATGTAATAAATACATAGCAATTTCAAATACATTTGAAAGTAATAAATACATTTCTGATGTTTTGTCCACCCATACATCTATAACAAAATGTACTGCTTTTTAAAAATAGAAAAACTTTTAAAATAAAATTCTCAGATGCCTAAAACTTTTGTACAGCGTGCATACATACATACACACACAGACACAGTCAAACACACGTACACACACAGTCACACATGCACACACAGAGTACTGAAGATTCACAGCCACCTCACAAAACTAGAATTAAAAAGCTGTTCATCTGCTCAGGCAGTAATTTGTCCAGAAGAACCACAAAGAATTTTGTACAGAGTTTTGGTAACAGTGCTGATACTGGCCCTTAAACGCAGTATCGGCATCAGTGATGGGGATATCGATACATATGACCAATACCAAAAAGCAACGTCTGATGTGTGCGTGCGCACCAGTAAATAGGACTTAACAACACGTCAGCAGTGTAGGCTGACATGCAGCAGGAAAAATGCTCATGGCAGAATCTGTAACTTTTTGGTGATAACATGCTGACGACTTACATAAACAGCTGAGTAGCTTCTTTTGGTAATCCACTCGGTGCTTGTCAGTACTCGGTATCGGCTGATACTAAAGGATCAGGTATCGGTGTTGGAAGGGGGAAAAGACGTATTGGTGCATCTCTAATGAAAACTAGCCATCTGGCTGAATCTTGCACATTACTGAATAATTAAGTTGAGTAATGTGTATTGTCTTTCTTAAATGAAGAAAGAAAGGAAGAAAGCTAATCAATCCTTTATTAGATCAAATCAGATTTGCTGCTGGTGGATCCATGTGATGGCTGGAGCAACATGTCAGGAACCAAAAATGTGCTCTTCTAATCAATGTATAAAATATTTTTCAAAAAGGTTATGTCTGACATTAAATTAAACATGTTATACAGTGTTTTTACTGGTTAAAAAAAAAAAAAAAAAAAAAAAAAAAAAAACAGTTCCTGCCAAGATAAACCGTTTTAAACAACTTACACGGCTGCCTGAAATACAGTTTAAAAACCTTGGATACGAGTCCTCAATGAGAAGCTGTGTATATGCATATGCATATACCACCTTGGATCCACTATACATTCACACCCACACACACTTCAATACCAACACAAAGAAAAATATATTTACAACACCCTGAACCAAACCCTTCTCCACAAACACAACAGTACAGAAAGGCAAAAGAGAGAGAAATCACTGAGGTAATGACTGAGTGAAATTCCTCAGTTTGGTTCAAACTGAGCTGAGATTATTAGAGAGCAGGTCACCTCTCCTCTCCTTTATTTAAAAACAAAATAGAACAAGTCATTTACTCTTCCCTCTTGCTCTCTCTCCACCTTCTGCTTCCTGTTCCTCCTGCTCCCTCTCTCAGAGACACTGCAAGTTCTTTCTAAAGAGTATTTTATCTCCCAGAATGCAGCACCCTCCTCCAGGGTAGTCCTCCTGACAAAAAGGCCTTTGTCCTGCATCGTATGGATGTTCAATCTGTTATATGGTCTGTAGGTCGGGCAGGAGTGAATAGGCTTGTGTAAATTTGGCTTTTACACAGAATGCTATAGATATGGTCAGACTTTGTTCAGTATGGCCCCATTTAGAGAGACTGAAGGTTCAGAGCACATGATCGGACAGGAGTTTCGCCCTTAGAAGTCGCAGTTATCAGCAATAATAAAAAAAAAAAAAAATAGCATGATGCAATTGAACATTATGTGCCGCTCAGAAACGTGGATTCTAAACGTTCAGTCTACACCACACTTGTGTTTGTTAACAGGAGGGAAAATATTGTAATAGAATTTTAATTTCATGTCATGTACAGTCTTGTGTGAAAAGATAAACTATAAAAAAAATAACTGACAAAAAGTCCATAGTGCAGGCTTAACGTTGTAGATGTAGAGTTCAGTTTGAATGTAAATGTAATCCACTGTGTAATGCATGAAATTAAATGGGAATTCCATCATTTGTCCCAAAAACTTTGTATATTTAAATCATTAAAGCCATTCATGGTTGTTTTATGTGGAATTCAAAACTGAGCCAGAACTGTTCACAGTGATGATGGGCACCAGGCATCTTGTGTTTAGTGCCACTAAAAGCTCACAGAAAGCTATTACATGAAACCAACAAGATGCCAGAGACACTCTTTTATGATCGTGTTTTATGGCCTAAAATGCTATTCACAGCAGAGAAGTACATCCAGGGCATTATGAAGAACAATGTTTTTCAAAGAAAACATTTTTTTCCCCACATCTGGTGCCATTTCACCATCGTCAGTATTAAATATAAAACTCACTAGTGGTTTTGCATAGCAAATAACAAGGCTATATTCATATTGTACACATTGTGACCCCTGGCTCCTATCACTACCACGGTGAAGAAATTTGAGTCGGTAAGCTTCTCTAGAATGGAGCATTTCACGTCAGACCACTCTGAATGACTGTTTACATTTTGGTGATTGAATTGAAGCATGGCAGCCCACCGTGAAACGGTTCTTGGAAATGACCTTTTTAATAATCCATTTGTGATTAAAACCACTTATCTCAACCGGAAAGCATCTCAAGAACTGAAAAATACACAATTAGTCCTCTTTGATATATCTTACTAAATCACATTTCCTCTCTGCATGACGTTTTATTCCAAACTCCTAAAGGCTTCCAAATACACGTACTAGAGGTATAATTATATACACACTGCCAGGTTCAATATGAATATATCAATATCAACATTTTGATTGCGAGGTCGACTCCATTAAGTTTTTTACATTTCATGTATTTTGATTCTACAGAGGTCAAATTCTAAACTGGTCTGGACACCTTCAGAATCTGTAAGCGATGAAAGACAGGTCAGTGTCGGTGTTGAGATGGTGTAACCCACTCCCCACTACGTCCGGAGCTGTATTTGCTTATTTTCCTGCCCCGTTGTGGCTCCACAGCAGAATAAGATTAAAGAAATAAAGCTCTGCTGATTGTTCAACACAGTTTTAACAAAAAATGGTTCTAAACACAGGAGTTAATTTAGTCTATATCTGCTACATCTATCTCACCTTTTAACCCTGCACGCAGACTGATGGTCACCATAGCAATGCAGACAACAATCTCGCCAAGCTAGTAGCTAACAAAACAGCAAAGACAAAGATTTAAGACCGACATGGATAATTTGGAGACTAATTGATTTAATTGCATTCATAATTACTCCAGCTGGTTTCCTGATGCATTTAATCTGCAACAAGAAATTGTCAAACTCAAAAAGTCACAAAGCTGAAGTCAGCTTCTCATTCTAATTCAGCCCCATAAAAAGTTGAACGTTGAGAGACATTTCCTCAGAAGTACAACAGTTTCTTAAAATGGTAAAAGTTTCCTGCTGGAGATTTGAGAAAAGCAGCTATAACTGAGCTAAAGCTGAAACCAGAGCAAAGACTGTGCTTTCGTTTATATCATATATTTGGCCTACAACAGTACATTAGCCCATAAGGAGACACATTTAAAGCCAAGACTGTAAAATGGACTTTGGACTAAAATGGGATCTTGTGGCTCCCAAAGTGGTTATGATTTCTGTTAAAAGGAAAAAATGGCTCTTAACATTTGGGTTGCTGACCACTGCCCTACTGAGAGACTTTCAAAGAAACAAACAAACCAAGGGGTGTATCAGAATTACACGGTTTCAGGATTTTTCAAAACTGTACTGATATCATAACAGCTTAAAGAACTATCTTTTTAAAGAAAATACAAAAATACACATTTTAAACACACGTAAACACTCACCTCAAATGTATGTGAAATACTGCCCATCCCTGATTTGGTGAAGCAGCAGGCAAGACAGAGTATGCATGTGTGTAGGAGTAATAAAGAGGCAAATGCAGACGAAGATGTTTGTGTGTGTGTATGTGTGTGTAGGAATAAGATAATGAGCAACACAGCAGAAGAGGGGAGTGTGTGTAGGCACAGAGGAGCAGACAGGAGGAGGCAAAGTCTTACTTCTGAATAGATATAATTGTATTTAGGGGAGACAAAAGACAAAAAGGTCATTTAACTGTGCAGATAGGGGACAGCTCAGCCTAGCCCAGAGCAGAGGGGAGAAGACGAGAGGAGGGGAATGGAGGGGAGAGAATAGAAGAGCAGAGGGTTCAACCAATGAGAGGATGACAAAATTACATGCCCTGGTGCTTTATTGTTCTGTTTTCCAGGTGCTATTAACAGTTACCACACAATGAAAGCACAGACATGCACCGTAAACAGCACCTAAAATCTAAACGATTTGAGCCCAAAGCGCTAAAAGAAGCTTTTCACTCAGCATTTGAAGCATGCGGCACAGCCCTGTCACTCACTGCTGTACATTCAAAATGCAAATCTCTCAGCCTTTTTTCGCTCCTCCCGCTCACTCAGACGAGTGTGTGTGGAGTGTGTCTCACACAAGGGAAACAAGCAAATGAGATAAAGTGTGTGAAGAAGTGCTGCATCTCATATAACAAGCAAGCACTCTCACATATAGGTCCATTTCTTGTTACAGGCAAATTAGAGGGTTGAGTAGACGTTCGCAATCACCAGGGCGTGGACGGTTTGATATATCTTTTGATATGTGGAAATGAGAAGCTCAAAGTTAGTGGCCTAACTGCTCAAATGCACTACTGCATTGCCATAATAATGCAATTAATACAACTCTGATAACAGGTTTTTATTTAATTGTTATTGCTTCTAAGCATATTGAGGATCTTGTCCACACTAACTAGGTTTCACTACAATATTAGCATAATTAGGCATATTTAACTGGATTTAGTGCAGTTCAGTTTGTAAAACAGTAAACAAGAATCTGTAGTTGTGGGTTATTTTTTAATTATCATTATTAATTTTATTTGTTGTACGTATGTGGCACTACAGGTTCTATTTTGTCTGTTCCAACTTACCGAATCTCAGAAAAGCTGAAAATGCTCAAGTATTGCGATCTTTTTTTTTGGTTCATTAAACAGAACATAAATGTAAACAAATATCAATTAAAATCACTCCTCAAATCTGTCCGAGATCTGTCTGAGTGTGGCCTAATATTCTGATAAGCATGAATGACATCCTTCAAAACACGGCACCCAGTCTGCTACATTAAAGTCTTAAAGAAAGTAAAGTTCTTGTTCACTTGCTGGAAGCACATACAGGGATTGCTGGAGTGGCCGGTTGACTGAACAAATGGATGAATAGACATTCTGGCTAGCTCAGTTATGCTTGCCACATTTCTCTGATTGGAGAACACAGTTTTGTTATAGTTGTGTAGGCGGGAAAACTGAGGACGCTGCTCAAGAACTTTAAATATAATGGCACACATCACGCCTTGTGCTTGTTGGCTGCTGATGGGTGCTTTAAGCTAAGACTAAGTAACTAAAGAAGTCAAAAATTAGTAAACTGAAAATATCATTACTTAAGATTAAGTTAAGAGACCCTTTTTAGTCCCACAAACAGGGAAATTACACCTCTGCATTTAACCCATCCGTGAAGTGAAACACCACATACACATACTAGTGAGCACACACATACTCCTGCCCAGAGCGGTGGGCAGCCCTATCCATGGCGCCCAGGGAGCAATTGGGGGTTAGGTGTCTTGCTCAAGAACACCTCATGGATTGTTGGCACTGGGGATTGAACCGGTGACCTTCTGGTCACAGGGCCAGTTCCCTAACCTCTAGCCCATGACTGCCCCAAACATGAGGCAGCTAAGGCTGTGTTTACATGCAAAGATTTTTGCAAATCCAAACATACATTTCGATTATAAATTAAGACTGAGGTGTTTATATACACTCGCTCTACTCAACAATCCGATGGAAAATCTCCAAATACATGCTCACTACAAGTAATCAGATCCAAAATGATGTGCATGCGTAGAGGACCACTTAGTGTAAATATTACCATGACAACGAGCATCACATGAGTCCAGTCAGAGTAAGGTGAGCAGCAGTGAGCAGTGCTTGCGTTTTTAGTTACTTTAAAATGATGTCGGACTCAGGAAAACCTTCACATGTCCTTATTAAAGAAGGCAGAGAGGAAGACGTCATGTTCAGAGATGCATAAGCTGGACACCTGGCCCACCGTCATCAGAGCATAAAGTTCTTCTCCTCTGCAGACCAGTTCCTGCTCCACCATGTTGAACGTTATGAACTTTCACTATGACATGACGCACATGCAGAACAGACTTAAACTTTCCGTTTGGAAATGTAATCAGATACGGGCGTTTACGCAGATATTACTTTTCATTTTTAACAGATTATTTACAGGATTAACCCTCCTTGTTCAATCGGATAAAGTCTGCATACTAAATGGCTTCAATCAGACTAGTCTATTCCAACTGAGGTGTTTACATGGACGTATTCTATTCCGACTGAGCTTTTAGTCGGACTACTAGCGGATTATTAGGCTTCATGTAAACATTACTAGTGAATCCTACAATATATATAATAATCAGAAGGATTATATGAAGAAGAACCAAATTTTATCCCAGTAATAACAGAATATCACCACACTGCCCACCTCTAGTGCCTGGGATGCTGTTCAGAGAAAGAAAGAGAGGGAGAGCGTGAGAGAGAGCCAGAAAGAGAGAGCTAGAAAGGGAGATGGGAAGGGGGATGGGCTCTGTCAGGCAGGTGGGTCAAGCATAGTTCAGCTCTGTCCTGATATGACAAGCTCCTTGCGACGGGGATTCTGAAGCAGATCAAAGGCATCAGGGGTTCACCACAGAAAGCAGAGGAAAGAGGAGGAGGAAAGAGAAATATAGAGAAGTTATATCTAATGTGCATTTTTGCCATTAAGCAAACTATTTTTACTGCCTGCGATCAGAGCTGAGTCAGCAAAGCGTTAATCATGCTGCCACAACTTAACTTCGACATCTCAAATAATGAGAAACAAATTATGTTCTGTTCACACAAAGCATTTATCGCACACAATTAGATCAGAGAGAGTGGCCAGCCTTGATGGGTCAGGAAATTACTTTAACTAAAAGCGTAATTAGAGCTACAGCTCTACAGCTCTAGCTATACAAACATTTAACTAGCTTTACTAACACTAATGCTGACGTTGGCCCTGGCTAAACACAAAAACCCTCTGTTTTACCACCTTTTCTCTACCATGTTAGAGGAAATAATAATTTTAGTATTAAATGAAATACTGAAATAATACTGAATAACATTATTTTCCATAATTTTCCTTGTAACACGTGAAGGCTCAGTGCAGGCAGTTTACTTTAGAGTCAATGTTTAATCAAAATTTGCATTTAGAGTAAAGATATCTGAATCTTTCGTCGGAGCACACGATCACAGGCTTGGTGTGTAGCTGTTTATGGGTCATCATCTCAGGCTGTTCTGAAATGTTTCCTTTAGTTTAAACAATCAAGTTGTTTTATTTGCCTTCACTTAAATCTAGTAATAATGACTCTGTTGTACTTAACAAAATACAGAGATCACATCACTCTCATTTTAGAAGAACTGCACTGGCTACCTGCATCACTCAGGATAGTTCTGCTACCAGTTAAGGCGCTACATGACCTTAAAGCACAGTTTATATCATATGTCTGTTTATGTTCCAGCACATGACTTTAGATCTGCAGATACTGACCTTCTGCAAACACCTTCTGTAAAATACAGAAAACATGGAGAGACTGGTTCAGCTAATCGGCTTCTAAACTGTGGAACTTAATTCACCTTTTATTAGACAGTCCAGCTCAGTGCTCACTTTTAAGAGGCATCTAAAAACGTATCACTTTATATTAGTGTTTGATTAAAACTGCGTCTCGATGTATTTATCTTTAAAATGAATCCCTGTCATTTTCTTCTATGATTCTATTAGTATTTATAATTTCTTGCATCACTGTTTAACTTTATCTCCTATCTGTAAAGCACTTTGAGCTGCCACCGACATGAAAAGAGCTACATAAATAAAAATGATTATCATTATTTCTAAGAAAATTTTCAGTTCTAACAAAAATCCATTTTGCCTTAAAAGTACACAGTACTGTGCAAAAGTCAGAGACCATCATTCATCCGTTATTTTATATTTTAGACAAAACAGCTATTAAGTACATTAACACATTCCAGCTAAAAAGCAGAAAATATGTTGATTTAATTTTCTCAGTAACAGCTTTTTGACAGCTACACTTCCTTTCAGACTAACAGCATTCAGTTGTCTTCTCACAGTGGAAGGGTATCAACACAGGTACACACAACTCAACACACTACTCAGTAGAGTATTAGACTGTGGGGATCATATTTATGTCATAGAGTAGTAAGACTTTCAAGTCAAAAATTAATAAAGAAATGTTTCCTTCCACACTACACTGTATTTCTGAGTGGAACACAATTGCAGGGAGGATTTCTGAGCCTGATGACTGGTGGAGGTCACAGGATATGGAAGTGGAAACATTAAGCTCAGATGGTTTTATATCGCAAAACAGAAATTCCAGAGTGCAAAGCATAGCTGAAAAATGTAATGCCTTGGACGACCAACAATCCTCTGCTGTAGAGGATACTGGATTTCATGGCATATACTGTAGCATTTTCTAAAGTATATTTGGTGCAAATTGTTTTTAATGTCAGCTTTTTTGTTTATCAGTTTTGGTTTTGAGCACCATATGTCCAGAACTTTGGTTCTGCTTTTGTTTATTAAAAATAAATAAATAAAAAAGGAACCCTGCAGCGTTTGATAACAAGCACTGTCTGGACCATTTTGTTGGTCATCTGGTTTACCTACAGAAACAGGACATTTTTGTAAAGTACAAGCTCATATACTCAGCTGTTCCTGACAGACTGGAGGCTGATGCAGAATACAATACAGCAAGAGTGAATGGCAGAAGGAGCTCCCTCCCTCTGCGTGTGTAAAAGGCAGGCGTGCAGCCTGGCACTGGGCCAGAAACACCAACCCCCCCAGGAGGGTGGGAGGAGGGTTTGGGGGGGTGGCGGCAGGGATGCTGGACGGCATACAGAACAGGAGGAGAGGGAGCGAGAGAGCGAGCGAGAGAGCGAGTGAGAGATACAGACAGAAAGCCCACGATAAGGACTGAGGATTGACCACACTGGAGCGCTACAGAACAGGGAGAGAGACAGACTGAAGGAGTGATGGAGGGTGGTGGTGCTGGAGGAGTGGGGGAAGGGGAGGAGGAGGGGAAAGGCACGTGTGCAGAGCTAAAAGGGACCAATTTTGTGGAGACAGAGAGGTGCAAGGAATGAGAGAGGGAGAAAGAAAGAAATTGTCCCCTTGCACTAAGTCCAGCAGTGAAACACTGGTGGGGGGAGGGAGAGAGAGAGAGAGAGAGAGAGAGAGAGAGAGAGAGAGAGAGAGAGAGAGAGAGAGAGAGAGAGAGAGAGAGAGAGAGAGAGAGAGAGAGAGAGAGAGAGAGAGAGAGAGAGAGAGAGAGAGAGAGAGAGAGAGAGAGAGAGAGAGAGAGAGAACAGAGCAAATGTCTCCACTGGCAGCTGTAAAGCAAATACTCCACCACTAAAAGTGTTCCCCAGAGAGGAGGAGACTGGATGGCTTCATGTCACCTCTTTCCTCTCTATTCAGCCAAACTCTCACAGCTCTGATAAATGGCCAAAACATAACGACTGCCCCTCCACTCACATACACACTCTCGCTCTCGCTCTCACAGTCACGTACCAAAGAACGCCTCTTTAACTTCAAGCCTATACAAATGATCCATCCATGCTCCGCCCATAAAAGCAATCTTTCATAGCAACTGTTGGCAGTTGAGACAAGCTTGACAGCATGTTGGCAAAGAATTAAGAAAAATCTCTAATGAGTAACTGTAGGGCAGAACTAAAAATAGTTTGTTTATCTAGTGTAATCCAGCTAATGTTTGCATGATGGCAAATACAGCACAGTGTAAAAGTCAGAGACCACCTTCTATAACTCTTTCATTTCCCGTCAAAGAATAAAAGTTATTCATTTTTCAGGAGATATCTCTGAGGAAATTATATATAATAAAAGGGGAACAGCAAATAAAAACATTTATCTAAAAAGAATTTAAATAAAGAATTTATCTAAACTAAATGAAAAAAAATATTAAGATTAAAACATCTAGAGAAAGTTGGACTTCTAACATACATGCAGGACCCAGTGGATTATCAGATCAACAGAACTTTCATCTTTGACAGATCAATCATCCTGAACCTTGAAGAACAGGGTATAATAGGAGGCTAAGAAGTACTCCGAGAAAAAGACTGACTACAGTCTGTATTTATAGAAGCAAAGTGCAGCTATATGGCAAGTGGAATTAAATTGACACATGGATGTGTACCAGAACAGTGCTAATAGTTCCTTAAACCCTAAATGCTTACACATTTGTTCTCTATTCATCAACATTATTTCAATAAAACCAAAGTGATATTTCAGAAAAAAGTATTCAGATCAAATTCTGTAATTCAAGTCTGCTGTGACGAGACGCTAGAATGTCAGAACTAGAGGTTGCTCCTCTTTCACAAGCCTGCTCTCCTCTGATACACACTGCTATATGAGCGATCAGATCTGTGCCAGACTTGGGATCTGAACTTTATATTTGATAATAGATGGACAAATTTATTTTGGCCAAAAAACTGAGCAGTTAGGAACTTTAGCCCCCATGTGTCGAACACAAGCCCCGCTGACCAGATCAGGCCCGTGGCACAATCCAATCCAGCCCTCCAAATCATTTTGAACGTCTATTAATATTAGCCTACTTCACAATCAGCGACGCTACAATCCCCAGTATGCACTGCAGCGTAATTTGTGCTGACCCCTCCCCCTCCCAACAACAATCTATAGGACAACAGCTCTATACAGAGTTGCAAACGCCAGATAACCAAATACACCAGCTGTGTTTCAGCAACATAAACACCATAAATACTATAAACACTCAGCAGCTCAGAGACTGATTAAGAATTGATTAACTTGCAGCAAAGATGTCAGATGTCAAGACCCAAGCACAAAGGCAGGGGTAAAACACCTACATCCTGGGGACATTTAAAGAGATTTAATAGTTATCCGTAGCTAACGTAGCCTAAATATCTCATGTATTCACATGTAACACTTGAAGATTTACTGCAAGTATCTACATTTTGCTGCTGTTGTTTTGGCGTGTTGAAATGTAAATGCTCTCCGGCCCTTGGATTTGTTGAGATTTTATAACATGGCCCTTTTAGTGGTTAAGTTTGACACCCCTGCGTTAGGGGTGTAGGGATTTTTGTCAACGAACTGTAAAGCTTGTCAAAACACACAACAGGTTGCTGAGCATTTATATTTGTACGGAGAGCATGAACAGACCAATGCAACTGTCTATGTCAGCAATGTAACCTATTGTACTGTAAAAATGTAATCCGTTGTGCTGTAGAGATGCTGTACACACAGCCAAGCGACAGATAAAGCCTCTGCCACCTACTACTGAACACTGTGCCTTTAATCTGCTCCTCTGGTAGGTCGTATAAAGGAAATCTGTTCAGTTACACAGAACTACAGGGGCTGCATTACTGACAAACACATGTCTGAAGTTCTCCCCCATGCGCAGACACAGACAGACTCAGCGGTAGGCTGACGAAGGTTGATTGTGAGGGGGAGAGAGGCTAAGGCTACCTGCAGTCCAAGCTTTTTAAGAGAGTGACTCATCAAGAATCTATTCCGAGATGCCACCTCCTCTCTCTCTCTCCCTCTCTCTGTCCATCTCTACCCCCTCTCTAAGAGCCACTAACAGAAATCTCCACAGGGCTGAGGCACAATCACTCAAGGGATGGCCATTTGACATATTCCTCTCCACCAGCTGAGCTGACCACACACCTACTCCTCTCACTGCCTACCCCATCTCTCACCCTGTAGAGCAGAGATCATCAAGTACTGTTTTATCAGGTGGTTTTTTTTTTTTGGTTTGTTTATTTGTTTGTTTTGTGCCTTTTTTTTAAGCATCATTTTAAAAACCTACCTGTCCAGTCTGTGTATCTTTTGGTTTTTCGATTTTCATTTTAAAACCAGTATTGAAAAATGTTTTTTTGGCTTTCTGTTCTATTATTGTCGGTGGGAAAATCAAGCCATAGCTTTGTTTTACAGCTTCACAAACTAATCATAAAATCACAAACAATGGAATAAAGCAAATGGAATAGAGTTTTATTTATCCAAATATCACAAAAAAAAAAAAAAAAAAAAACCAACAAAACAGCACCACCTTCGGAAATAAACGGAAATACGTGTGCAGAGTGCACGCATGGTCTCAGAAACATCGAAAGCAGGCCTGACTCCACTTTGCATGCACGTGACTCCTGCAGGCATATGGACACGACAGATATGCTCGCAATTTTGGTCATTTCTGCACATTAAACAGCACAACATGACCTAAAGCCAAAACACAGAGTCAATGAGAGTTTAGCTTAATGTAAGGAGGGTGCTGGTCTGGAGCACTGGGAGGAGTGCGTTGGTGAAGGACACATGGGAGAGGCTACAAAATAACACACACATACCTTTTAGACTAACAGAACTACATTAAACATTAAACCACAACACCATCCCTTTTTATAGGGGTGGAGCCCAAGACCCTGTTAAACATCAGGAGTCCTATACAGTCTCTTCCCACATCCCTTCAGTTTTTTTTGCTGACAGAATAGCTACATCATATATACAAACACCTATAAAAGCGTCATATAGAACAAGACCCTTAGTTGCCAACATTCATACCCAATCTCTCCCATTTTTATCACATTTACTTTTACCGCCCGATTTCTGTGCTTCTGTGACCCTCTGCGCATTTAATTCTGGTTCAAGTGATAGAAATTTTTTTAAAATGGATAAATAAAATATGATCCTTTAGTCTTATTCTGTTTTTTTTTTTTTTGTTTTGTTTTTTTGGGGTTTTGATTTTATGATCAGTTTGTGAAAAAACGAAGCTATTTCTTGATATCGCGACCGCCAATAACAGAACCAAAAACGAGAACTTACCCATTTTCCCGTTTTTCAGTAATTGATTTTATATTAAAATCAAATGACCAACAAAGACCCTATCCTTTTTATACTGTGCACTAATTTTGGATTATTAAGACTGAAATTTTGGCAATCTTGTTACATGAACATAAATACCAGCACAGCTTCTGGAGCAGATACCTTGGTTGTGCCTCGTCCAATCACATGCACTCATGCAAACTACTCGCCTGAAGGCAGCTCACAAGACCAGACGCTGGCCACAGTTTAAAGGCATTAGGTCAGTGAGCTTCATTTATAGTTGACTTTCTCTTCGCTGGTCTAAGAGTAGAGAAGTGTCAGAAATATGAGTGAAAAGGAAGTCATTTTTCTTCCGACCAAGTTCCAAATCAGGTTTCATTTGTTCAGACTCAGTAGTGCCATTAAAACATGGTCATTTGAAATGTGACCACAAAACCCAACCTGTTCCACAAATCTGTTCGGAGTACAAATAAGTAAAGCTCAATAGTGTCCTTGTCCATTTCCTCTCAGCAAAAGAAAGTGCAAATGTATGCTTGCTGAGAATACAGAGATCTGCCAAAACACTGATGCAGGTGGTTAAAAAAAAAATGATGAAGGCTGCAGATATATAGCAGGATGATGAACAGAAAGATGAAGCCAAAGAGAAAAAACAGGTTTCAGTGAAAGCAAATATGACTAAATGCCATCAACAGTTAACCATTCATCCCATTCAGTCATGTTTGCAGACCTTTGTACGCAAGACGCAAGTAATTTTGTGACCAGACAGTCACAATTTTTAGTTAAACACCCTGCAAAATCGAAAGAAGCCACTAAATCTTTTAACCATATCAGTCTTTCTCCAGCATCTAAAACCCAAACCTTAGACTGCTGCAGGCTGCTATGTTTGGCAGTGGTGATTCTTTGACTGGTCCATGATGTGTGTGCCTAGAGAGCATGCTGGCACTCAGCACCAGCATGTGAGTGCCAATCAATCCCTACGCCTGAAAGCTGCTTAACCCCGACTTAACCCATCTGTCTACCACATGCATCCTCTTCTCTCCGGCTCTTTTTCTCTTACTGAAGAGGAAGCTGGAGAGTCTTGGATGGGAGCGGCACAATAAACGGCTCAACTGTGATCCGGTCAAAGCTTTCAACACTCCACCCTCAGCAAACGTTCACTACTGCACGTTCCAGAAACCTCCCGCGATTAGCTAGTATGAACAGTGAATACATATAACGCATAAAAACTTGTTCGATATTAGGTCTTAGGTATATGTTCATTCTGGTTAGTGGTATCCCTCACTAGTTGTAGCTATTCGTACACAACCACAGTGACCTGACAGCGGAGGAAGTTTTCAACAACTGGCTGAAAGCAGATAAGTACAGCATCTTCCCTCATAATGGCTACAAAGCAAATCACAGTGAAATTCAGATGGGCAAACTTCTAGCAGGACTGAATCCATCAGACATAGGTGTAGGTGTAGGTTTCATAATTACAGCTAAGCAAAGCTGCTCTCAGCAGGGCTCAACACCCAGCTGACCTACATTTAGAGCAGCTGAAGGGGGTGGGGGGCTAAGAGCAGGCCTGAGGGAGCCAGACTCTGAAGAACTGAAAGTAGCAGGACCTTCTTAAGTTGCGTACAGGCAGAACATTACAGCTGAGCTTAAATGATGAGACCTTAAGAGTTCCTTATACTCAGACTTCCAAATAATATTAAATGATGACAATAATAATACATTGTTCACATAGATCATTTACAAAGCTTGCTGAGAGTAGCCTGAGATTTGGCAAAACAACTGATGTGGAAAAAAAATACATACACACACACACACACACACACACACACACACACACACACGTATATACACATACATATATATGTGTGTATGTATTTACGTGAAACAACTGTCAGCAAACATGACTGATTTCATCAGCATCTGTCTACTCTGATGTTGTGAACTGTTCGTGCCATTCAGTCTTGTTTGTACGCTGATGCAGGGCTTCATAATCACTGCAATAACAATATAATTACAAATATTAATACGTTGTTGTATAGCCATCTCCAAAAACTCATTGTCAGTTTACAAAGCTTCAAAAGTGCGGAGCACAGCCCAAAATTAAGCAGTAATAACAACAAAAATAAAAACAAAAAGGCTCTGAAGGGAAATAACAGAAGATGAAGGGCACAAGAGGAAAAACTGCTTCTACATAATATATTTTAAAAAATTGCTATTTATGTAAATATCTGTACTGTGTAGAGTGACTCTGCACTGAGAAAAGTTGAAGTAGAGCAGAGCCTGAGATTAGGGCAGATGTATTAGAGTTGTATTTCACACCATCAGTCAGCCTAAAGAAATGAGTACACCACCATGATACCGCACTTTACTACTTAATCCCCAGATTACTAGGCGGCTCAATCCATGAACATAAAGTTCATGCGTCTCAATCCACATGCTTAGCCATACGGTCATTCAAAACTCATCTCTCTGAAATGAGAACACGCGTCCAATCCCAAAGAACACACACACAAACACACAAAAAAAAACCAACAAAAAAAACAAAACCATCAATAACCAACCTAAAGCTATTAAAATACCCTATTCTCCAGTCTTTCTGCTCAGCTCCCTTTCCTTCTGCACTGCTCTGCTCATCGCCAAATTAAATTTGCTCCAATTTTTGTTCCCCATAAAAGATTCAGCAGATAGGTGATCTCAATCTGGGTCACTGACATTCTGCCTTTGCTCCCCTTGCAGTAATGTCATTAGGATTTTCATTATGTTTAATATTCAACCTCTCTCTCTCTCATTATACTCTGCAGAATCACACCCTCACACTCATGCAGACATGCACAGACAAACTACACACAGCACCAACAGTGTGAATAAGGATTAATACGCTTTATTAAACATCTCTTCACTCTCCTTCTCGCCCTCTGTGCCCTGTTCTGCTTCACTCAGCAGCAGCCTCTTCAGTTAATGTTTAAAATGCACAGAGAACCTATCACCCATTTGCATCTCTCACCAATTTAATACAACCCATCCCGTGTTGTTTTTCCTCCGTCGGCTTTTCTCTGTGCAGCTCGGTACAGTGGTACAGTCCGGCTACTGTGGTGCATTCTGTTTCACACCCCCCTCCAAACGGCCTTGAGAGGGGCTCTGCGCTGCCCCTCCTTCTTGTTCCTACATGGCTGCAGTCAACACTCAAAGCCACAAAAAGACACACCTCTACTCCCCTTTTCACTCCTTCCTCTTCTTCTCCAACGACAAATCTAGAAGTATGCAAGCATATTCCAGCATTCTGTAAAACTATGTTTAAGCGGAAAGAGCTAAAATCCTTACTCCACTGGTAATTCACTTGAACACAGATCTGCATAATTCGATTTTAGTTAGTTACACAGTTGTCTGATGTAAAATGTGCAGTTCTACACAGGAACTAGATGTCTAGTGTTTAAAAGCTACTGTACAGAAAGCGCTTACATGAAATGGTGACAAATATGCTGCCTGTATGATGTCCAAGACACTATTTTAAGATTTAAAGATTTAAGATGGTTTTGAGAAGCTGCTGGCTGAAAATGCATTTCCATTCATCCAAGTCCATTCATGGCAGAGAGGCCCATGGAGTGTGTTGTAAAGCAAAACAGTGCCCAGAGAAAACACTTTTTTTTTTCTTCAGATATACCACTATTTTACCCTTATCAGCATTACATATAAACACTCAAGACATGTGGGTTCATTGGTCATTATGGAGTAAAAAAAAACAAAAAGGCACAAACAATCAGGTCTGTAAGTATTTACAGTGATACAATCTGTCATTTTGCTACACACACAATCACAATGGATTTGAAATGAAGCAATCAAATTATGACTGAAGTTTAGATGTTCAGCTTTATTTCAATGGGTTTAACAAAACCACTGCATTAACCATGTAGGAATTACAGCCATTTATATATAGTCTCTCCATTTTCACAGACTCTAAAGCTCAAACCAGGTCCTGGAGATATACCACCCTGGAGAGTTCACCTCCAAAACACATGACTCAGATGGTTCTGAAGGCATTTATTACCTGGATCAGGAGTGTTAGATTAGGGTTGAAGCTAAACTCTACATAGTGACAGATCTCCAGGACCAGGACTGGGCACCTCTGCCCTAAAGTATTTGGACAGTTGACCGATATGCAGTTTCATGGCCAGGTGTGTCCTGTTCTCTCAGTATTACATGACAAATTGAGATAAAAGGTCTGGAGTTGACTCAAAATGTTGAATATGCATTTGGTAGCTGTTCAAGTGGATTCTCAATATGCAGTGAAAAGAGGTGTTGATGCAGGTGAAGGGTGTCATTATTAGGCTGAAAAAACAAAACAAAAACCTATCAAAGAAGCTTCAACAGTGGCCAAATCAACGATCTGGTACGTTCTTTAAAAGAAGGAATGCACTGAAATGCAAAAAACTCAACATCTAGTCAAGAACATTCTAGCAGAGGTTGGTGTATCAGTCACAGTCTACAATCAAGAGACCCCATCATGGGTGTAACTATAGAGGGTTTACCTCAAGATGCAAACCACTGATAACACTCAAAAACAGAAAGACCAGATTACGCTTTGCTAGAAAACATCTAACAAACCCTACTCAGTTCTGGAACAAGATTCTCTGGACAGATGAAACAAAGATTAACTTGTACCAGAATGATGGGAAGAGAAGAATATGGAGAAGGAAAAGAAGTGCTCATGACTCGAAGCATACCATGTCATGTGTGAAACATGGTGGAGGCAGTATTATGGCATGGGCATCTCTGGTGTTTGACCCAAACATGTCCCAAAACATAATGCGAAAGCAACCCAAGTCAGGCACCTGACCTCAGCACAACTGCGCATGCTTTTCACTTACTGAAGATAAACGTACTAAAGGCAGAAAGACCCACAAACAAGCAGCAGGCTGAAGGCGGCTGCAGTAAAGGCCTGGAAAAGCATTCCAAAGAAGGAAAGCATTGATGATGCCCATGGGATCCAAACTTCAGGGCGTCACTGTCTGCAAAGGATTTGCATCCAAGTAATAAAAATAATCCTTGTATTCATAATTATGCTAGTTTGTCCAATTATTTTAGCCAAACCAAGTTAAGGCAATATTTTTGTTTAATAAAAGCTGAAATTCCACTTTTCAATCACATCTTGACTGCTTCACAGAGGTAAACTTATTTTAAAAATTGCGTCACTGTCCAAATATTTATGGACCTGACTGATTTTGGGAATGTAAGCCTATTACAGACTCTTACAGACTATTTGTTAATAAATATATAAATTCTTTACTGTTTCTGAAACAGTTTTCTTTGATCACTGCATACCAGTGAAATTTTTACCCTTAATCAATGCATAATGCAATTATCTGGCTTAACTGCATCTAAAAAAAAGCCAATAATTTTTACTCCTAATTGTAAACATACAGAGTTTTGGGATTTTTACACTTGCTACAATTGTGACCCTTTAAGATATGACTGCAAGGCTGAACAAGGCCCAATCAAAACAATGCAAGTTTGGCTTGAAATGGCATCTCCTGCTGGAAATTCTCCATAGACATTCTCACAGAACCGCATCATTGTACTAGATAGGCTTCAGTACGCATGTATCCTTTTCTGTGCACCAAGTTTTTTTTTTTTTTATGCTACCCCTTCTTAAACTCAACTGCCACTGGTTAATTACTTTCACTTGATAAAACATTGTTCACAAAGTAAATAAAATGGATATATTTGTGTTTTTGTGACCTCTTGTTCCTAATATCACCACTGCAAATAAAGGAGTTTACCAGCTTTCTAAACTGCCCTTCAGTATATCTTATTACATTAGCTTATATGAGGTAAAGTGGCTAGCTGACAGGCACAACAGAACATAAGCAACGGCTTTAGGATGCAGTGCTTTGGATTCTAAAGCTAAATAGAAATAAAAGTAGAAAAACAGAAATAAAAAGAAATTTATACAAAATTTTTAAATACTGTTTGGTTAAGATTTTAGTTGTAATGCAAAGATCATTATTTTGCACTGTAGAAGTTAAAGAGTAAAATTACAACAACTTAAATTATACCAAAAAAAAATAAATAGAAATAGAAGAGAGAAAATGTCCTTAAGTACTGCGACAAGAGTAGCTGTAATTAGAAAGTTTGCTCCTCTGACTATAACAGCGGTACTCCTGAGCTGGTTGACCTATAGTGCTGGTTCTACAACAGTTGAGGTGAACAATTTATAGCCAGTGGCTCATCGCCAGGAATCTCTGGCACGTACAACCAAGTGGGAAAGATGTTTTTGTCCTTTAATATAAGCAATGTGGAGCTCAACTATATAGGTTACAAGGGTCACTTAGACATAAGCAGACAGTTAGCATTCTCCTCCAAGCACAGTGACATGTCTAACAATGCTGCGTGGGCAGCAGGTCAAAAAAACTATAGTGGCTGGATTTACACATTTTCACCTCGACCCTGGTTACAGATGAACAGCAGCTGAATGACATTGGGATATTCTTAATATTCTTGGATGCTCTGCTCATTGCTGCAGTCATACTAACAAGCTGCAAATCGCAACATATACGTGACCAACGCTGGCAATGAAAGAGCTCACCATTTTTACGCAGTTAGCAAGTGAGCCAACTTACCAAGCATAAACATCTTTAAAGCTATTGTATAGATATTATGAATGTTGAAGTTCTATCAAGATCACAAAACATAGCTGATGATGAATTGCCGTGTAAATAACTGATGAAAAGGAAGTAATTCCTTTTTTTGTTCACTGAACCAGAATCAGAATCAAGCTTGAATGGCCAGGTATATTTACACATACAAGGAATTTGGTTTTGGTTACAGGAGCTCACAGTGCACAGTATCAGACAGATGTTTAGATGTAGTGAATACAATAAAATAAATATAAAATAAGATAAAATAAAACATGCATTCCTACCATCACTCACTCAGACACACACACACACACACACACACACACACACCTGTAAACTTTACATTGTGCAAGTATGGGTCTAAAGTTAGTGCTGAGTGCAGCAGCAATTAATACAGTTGTATAGTGGCAAAGAAAGTGATAGATGAGGTGATAGTCAGATAAGTGGGGTAAATAAGACAGGTAAGTGGGGTAACAGTCAGATAGGTGGGGTAATATGGGAGGTAAGTAAGATGCTAGAATAAACACTGGTTTGAGACGGTAGTTCCAGAGGATGGAGTTGAGGTTGATACTATATAGTAGTATTTTAGAAGTGCACTGTATGGAACCACAAGACTTAAGTGGCAAAATTCAGTAATAAACTATCGTGCTTGTTAACTGTCAATACTTAGCAGCTCCCATGTGGCAAAAGACAGAGCTCCAGCTCAAACGAACAAATATTACTTGCGCTGGTGTTATAGCACCAGTCAGAGCGTTTGAACTGCAGCATATTCAGTTCAACTCATTCTCATTTTGTCAGAAATTCCCTCAAAAAAAATCTGTCACTGGTCCTTTAGTCAGAGCTGATGATTTTAACAGGACTTTTCAGCTGTTTGTTGAAGTTCCAGCTTCCTCTATAACCTTTCTGTACTTTACCTAATGCAATTCACAAAGTCAGCAGCCTAACCTAGCTTTCTCTCTCTCTCTCACACACACACACACAAATCAGTCTTTCCCTCCAGCATATCTGGCTGAGTTGTCCCTCATAGCAGCTGTGTGTGGCTGTGAGTGTGTGCTGAGACCGAGCAGCATACAGTATAAGCAGCCCACGTAGCGGCGGGTTCATGAGCGAGGGCAGACGCTGCCGGCGGCTCTTGGTTCTCTCTTGGCGAATGAGGGAGTAAAGAGGGAAAGCTGGAGGAGGGAGAGTGAGCGGCCTGTGCTGCCTCAGCCATCAGACCGGTCTCGCCCACCACATCGGCCTCGCGAACACCACCACGTTCCTGCAGGCTCCAAAACACGCTCAGCACACACTGGGTGACATCAGCAGGCCAAGCTTTCTGGAGGAGGCCCTGTTTATCTTATTAGTTTACTTTACAAAATTCACACCACACAATTATACACAACACTGTCGTTGTCAGAAAAAAAACATTGCATCTCCAAAATAATAACTACACAGGAAAAAGATTTTTACAAAGTAATAGTGGGAACTACAAATTAAAAGTAACTACTTCTACTGATAAGATTTGTTATGAAATGTTTACACAACGTAAAAGGCAGCTTAAGTTTCAAATGGTGTGAAAAATTAATAAGGTCATACAGTTTCGATGTAAAGGCAAAAATTTACACAAACATTTTTATCCACACATACATCCCTATAATCAAAGACGGGCACACTGAAACACACAAAGAACAGGCCAGATGTCCATACGAGTGCAGATGCAATGCAAAATGTGCTTTGATGTGACTGCAAGATGCAACCACAATGCACCTGAATTTAACAGTGGCTAAGCACAGTTTTCATTCAAGCCCCTGCACTAATTGCACACTTGGGAGCTTCAGGGTTTAACCCGTTAAAACAAAGAAGTGGTTATTTTAGCCGATTTGTCCAGCCTTTTCTATGGATTCTGTTCATTGCTGTGTTTAACTGACGAGTAAAGAAGGATCTAACAAAGCTGAAATTTCCGAGATTCATGAGCTACATTTCTGAGCAAGAAAACACATGAAGAGGAATAACCTAACCTTTGTATACTAAACAAACAAATCAACATTAAGTGCTCCAGTCACTTAGAAATAACACAATGCATCCAACAAGAAAGGAATTTTATATAGGTGATAGAAAACATGACAGCATGCAGAAAGCTCCAGTTCTGCCTAATGAAACTGACAACTGGGCTGTGCACAGGTTCACGTGGTTAAAAGGCACAGTGAAATAATGGAGTTGTCAACAAACTTGAAGCAAAACGGACAACGAAGGTTCAGTGACGAAGGACTACTGGTGCTAATAAATGAAGTAGTCCATCACTGAAATTAGGCTCTTTCCCAACAAAACATTCTGTTCTGCCCATTTTACTCTGGCTGAAATAAAAACCAGCGAACTCTAGGCATTCTGAAGTCCGTCTTAACACATATGTACGTTAACATCAGGGCTTTTGAGAGTCTTACACATATTTGTTTTTTTTTTTTATAGGAAAATCTACACAAAACCAGCTGTGAGCTGATCAAAAATCAGCTGATCAGCCCATGTTTTACACAACCTTCCCTCAAAAGCATGAGCAAAAGAGGTATATTTTACTTTTTACCACGTACATGGCCGTGAACTGCAAGATTAGTCTAACTGCCAGTTTAGTACTTAACACCAGGGCAGACTACATCCAATTTACACTTTAAACAGAAACAAATGGCTTAGTACTTCAGGCCCTGAGTCTTTTGAAGAATCAGAGCTGGGTTGTCCAGCATGTCTTGGATCTTTGCAGCGTGTGTGGCATCACATTCTAATCTAGGGGTCTGTGATGGTGGGGCAGGGCTGCAGTAGCAGAGATGGAGGGATGGGGGAGGGTGAGACGAGGAGGAGGGGTGCTTTTGGTTATGGACACAGTTCTGTGGAGGAGGAGCTCAAAAGCAGAGAGAGAGAGAGAGAGAGAGAGAGAGAGAGAGAGAGAGAGAGAGAGAGAGAGAGAGAGAGAGAGAGAGAGAGAGAGACACAGAGAGAGACAGAGAGACACACAGAGAGAGAGAGAGAGAGAGAGAGAGAGAGAGAGAGAGAGAGAGAGAGAGAGAGAGAGAGAGAGAGAGAGAGAGAGAGAGACAGAGAGAGACAGAGAGAGACAGAGACAGAGACAGAGAGAGAGAGACAGAGACAGAGACAGAGAGAGAGAGAGAGAGAGAGAGAGAGAGAGACAGAGAGAGAGAGACAGAGAGAGAGAGACAGAGACAGAGAGACACACAGAGAGAGAGAGAGAGAGAGAGAGAGAGAGAGAGAGAGAGAGAGAGAGAGAGAGAGAGAGACAGAGACAGAGACAGAGACAGAGACAGAGAGAGAGAGAGAGAGAGAGAGAGAGAGAGAGAGAGAGAGAGAGAGAGAGAGAGAGAGAGGCTGCAGCCCTTTATTTGGTCCAGACTACACAAAGCCTTCTCTCTTCTCTCCCTTTCACTCTCTCCTGATGGCTAACAGGCTCTCATTTTAATGGATTGTAACAGTGGAGGAGGGTGTGTGTGGGTGTGTATACATACACAGGGGCAGACTGCAGCGACAGCTCTGTTATTTGAGGTTTAAAAAAAAAAAAAAAAAAATTACATCCCAAAATCCCTATAGCTAAATCCTTATGCATTTAATATTTCTGTTGATGGACTTTCATAACTGGCTTAAACATGCCCATTCACACAGGGAGAGAAAAAGCAGTCACACAAAGGTCTCATATTTGCAGTGTGACTATCCGATTGAGAAAGGGTATTAAGGCTGGTTGAGCAGTGCTGGTGTGTGCCTATGGAGAGAGAGTGCGAGAGAGAGAGCAGGAGAGAAGGAGTGGTAGGTGAAGTGTACGGTTCTTTATTTTGGGTCTGTATGCTCCATTACCTTCAGCACACTCAGAGCAGCTTTACTGCAGCTATCCTCCATCTATCACTCATTATAAACCCTTTATGACCTACAGTAAAACTGCACAGCCAGTCAAGGCCTCAGATTTCTATTAGGCAGAGAACAGATGGGTTCCGTTCATACAGCATCATACACAGGTACACTGGCACAAACAGGCAGAAGAGACAGTATGAGAATCAGTAAGGGACGACTCAGGGAAGAGTACAATACTGCGTTGCTGCTGATTAAGGTGTGGTACCGTGTGGTGCGAGACCTTTTCTGTACTGGTAATGTTATCTTGCACAGTCATGGGCAGTATTGATACAAATCAATATTACAAATGTTTATACCGTAAATATATCATCACAGAATGAGAGAATGTCCGTTTCTTTTATTTTCTTCTCTTTAAGGTCCAAAACTAAATTTCCCTCACTGTTTCGAAATAAAAGATTTTGATCCAGTATATAAATACGTATGTAGTATGTAAGTTTCAAAACATACTGGTCACTTCCTAGTCTATCTAGTCCATATATGAAAAGTAAGCTGCAAAAACAGCCCATTTTCAATTCACTTCTGTGGTGTCACAGCAAATAACCCATTTACGTACATCTGTCTACTCTATCTACAGCAATTTAGGTCCAGTCATTCAAACAGACATTATATCACCCAAACATTTTGAATGAGGCACAACACAGAGCAGCCAATCAGAACAGAGGTCATATTTAGATATATAAATGTTAAAAGCACATGACAAAAGTGATTATATATATATATATATATATATATATATATATATATATATATATATATATATATATATATATATATATATAGATAGATAGATAGATAGATAGAGATAGATATATAGATACACACACACACACACACACACACACACACATACATACATACTTTCTGTAGCTTTTCAATACAGATATTGCAGCCCTGGGGTGAAGCACTAATAGACCAACCAGCCAAGCAACATACCAGATAAGCTCCTCTTATTAAATCAGTATTAAACTTATATATTTTTTATTTTTTCATTTAAAGCAAACAACATGTAATGCAGTTAATGATATTTGTTAGCAATCAGTACCAGTAAAACTAAAGATTGATTGTGTTGCATTAAAACTACTTGCACATGGTGACGGTAGCTGACTCTGAGCTATATTACAGTACATGCACACGACTGCACTGCGTCCTTTCTCTGCATACCTAACCAATATCCCATCCTCGCACATACATGGCCAAAGGCCCAAGGTTACAGTCTGCCAGCACGGCCTATCTGCTAAGATGAAGGACTCCGTTTCATAACCCACTCGAACACACACATGCACCCTCTCACACCCTGGTCATGACTCTCCCCCACCCCCTCGTCTTACTCGTCTTTGTTTCGTTGTCTACCACCAACATCCTGGTCGGTAGTTCCTCTGGGCTTTGTTTAGGAAACAAATACTCTGCCACACTAAATCCTGAAGCGCCGCCCCACTCCAGCAAAAGACAGAACACTGAATTCAGGGCTAGTCTGGGCCTCAGCTCTGTGAATACTACAGCTTTTAAGGACTATCGATCAACAATTGTATGATGATATATATACAGCTGAAACAGCAGCCATTCTGAGCTATCTGAACATTACAGCGGAGAAGTCTCAACGTATACAACAGCTCTGATCTCTACCATTTCCACAAAGCCACAACGGCAACACGGCATGCACGAATAGTATTACAGCACTGTGATTATACTGATACATACTGTGCTTGTTCCATGCAATATATTAAAAATGCATTGGTAAGTCAATAATGTGACACTTTTATGACAATATCTTGCTATTATTGTGATAAATTACATCACAATATGTTTATCGCAGTATATTGTGGATATCTCCAGTACTTCAAGGACACTGACCAACTACGTGTTTTATTATAAATAGAGCATAATTAGTCATGTCTAATTAGATTCAGTGTAGTGGCAGGTGTAAAACATTGATTAAGAATCATTGCACTGTTTTTCATGGTATTTTTTTAAAATGTGGCATTACTGTTTTTTCTTCTTTTCCTTTTTTCCAACTTATCTTGTAAATGTCTTGAAGTATTGTGATGTTACATTTTTGCCATACTGCTTGCAGCTACCACAGAGTTGCTTTAAGTCAATAATCACCTTATAGAAGTAAGATAAAGCTAAAGTTTCACTGTGTTAACTGGCTCCGTAAACAGCCCATTAGCCTCCCTTCAACATTAGTTAGCACCAGCTAAAATAGGTACCTAATAGGTGCTCACGACAGAACAAAACTGATTGGCTCGAGGGCTCTTTCGCATATTGCTGTCTTCTGTGGCAGCAACACTGCAAAGGCCAATATCATGATAATCAACAAACTAGAATAGTGCATTTCCTGAAAAAATGCAGCGTGGTTGCATAGCTTAAACAATTTCAGAAGTGTTGCTACGGTCCTGTTGTGCCGTTGCTATGGTATTTTATATGGTTGCAGAGATGTTACTAGGGAGGATGCTAGAGTATCCCTGGTGGTTGCTAGGGTGTTGTTAGGAGGTTTGCTGTGATATCCAAGGTGGTCACTACGGTATCACTACGGTATGTTGTTAACCAGTTGCTATGATATCCCAGGCAGTTACTAAATGTTGGTAGGCGGTTGCTATGGTATCCCAGGTGGTTGCGAGGAGGATGCTGTGGCATTCAAGGTGGTCTCTAAGCTGTTGCAAGGCGGTTGCTATGGCATCACAGGTGGTTGCTAAGTGCTTGCTATGAGGTGAAAACGAAGGAGACGGTATATGCAAAACAAAGTATTTCGGTCGAGCAGAAGTACAGCAGATGTACAAATTTATACCCCATTCATTCCTATGGCAAAAAAATCATAATTTAATGAAACTTGTACAAAAACTATACGGCAGATTAAATAGATGTATACATGCACACCATTCCCAATCAGACCCGATTCTGGAGTTGGAATGGTGTTGATATCTTTAAAAAACTGCGGGCCGAATCTGGCAGAAAAAGAAAAAGAAGAAGAGGAACAGGAAGAACAATATAAATTGGGAAAAAACATTGCTTTGCGATGCACTAATAATGTACTGTGCAGACCCATCACACGCACGCATGTATGCACACAGGCCAACACTGCCAACATCCTCAAGGCTACCACGAGCATAAACTGGAAGGAGGAAAGAGAAGCGCGAGAGACAAGCAGTTAAAAAAAGCAAATAACAGCCTCAGGGCCAGACAACTCTACCAGGTGATAAATACTAAAGTGTTGTGAGAGACCTTGGATTTTTCACCTGAGCTTCTGTGTTCAAAAAGAAAAATAAGCAGCTATACAGAGCATACACAATCCATTCACAACAAATCTAGGAATATTTTCCCTGAATGGTGAAACGGTGTTTGGAATGCACTTTCTGAAAAGCTACACACAATGTGTGCGTTTGTAATACTACACAACATTATCCAACGTAGCTGCTGTCAGAGGTCATTTCAGCCTTGAGCTCCAGTGACCTTGCTACAGAGACTAAATGATGTTGTGGTGCATCAAGCAAATATGGTACCATCATAGCACGATCATGCCTCACTACAGAACACTGAAGCTTAAGCTCTCCATTAGTCCATATGTGTATGAACAGCTGAGGGTAAAGCTTTATCTGATCTCATTTCCCTGCAGTACAAAACTGCCCAATCTCCTCAGAGGATGAAGGTTGGGAGGGGTAGAGGCCACAATCGCACAGTCTGTCTGCAAGCCTATCTGTGTGTGAGCGTATGGAGGCACCAAGATCAAGTGGGCTTGAATATTGGTGCTTCTCCACCACTCGAAGAACAGAAAGACAGCTCAGTGGATACAAAATTGGATTTGGATACACATACAGAACACAGTCTTATTACATTCAACAAACTAAGCTTTCATCATATTACTAGATTTTATATCAAACAAAAGATATGCAATGTATTCGAAGTCAACATGAAATCAAAATTGACCCTTTTAACCTTGCTAATCTGTGTTCCTTGCTTCATTAAGCATAAGATTCACAACACTTAAAGACAGCATTCTTATTTTCCCATAATCTTTCATCAAAATCGAATGACTTGCTCGCTCTTAAAACGTCTGTGATTTTTGATTAGGTCATCGTGCACTAGTGGGCATGAAAAATAATTGCACCATGTTACACCTCCCTGTCCAAACGTGCCTACCTACCAGTGAAGAAGAATTCACTATGATTTTCGATGCACATTGACTAAGGCACAATTTATATCCCATTTCTTCTGTTTACCCCTACCCCTTGTTTTTGAGTGTCACCCTAACTGCTTGGAACTGAGTTACAAGGGGTAGTGGTTGAAATCTTGCCCTACATAAAAAAACACCACAACACTGCTTCATTAACAGCTAACAGCGCTGCTCTGTAGGCAACCCTGCCGTCTGTAGTGATAGGATAGGAGAGAAAAGTTCAGCTCCTCACACCTGGCCTTGTTTATATTTAGAGCATCATATCCTTTCAAAGAGGGGATAACACAATTATTTATTAATCGCCCACCGCTAATTCGTTGGTGATATGAAGCTGAAGTCAGATACCGACCAGCTTTTTGTTCAAAATTTCTCATCCCACCTTAAATGGTGCAGCAGTTACATTCTGGCGCTTCAGAGGCGTCAATACTGCCGGACTATTTAAGGTGGAACAGGAAAGTTAGCTAGCTAGGTACCGAGGCATTAGCATGTTATTAGTGATTTTTTGGGGTCGTTATGAAAAATAAAACAACCATAATGCGTTGAAATGACATTAATCTAAGATAATACAGTGGTTATCATAATTTTATAAATTACGATATTTTTATAATTTTATAAATAAAGGAGAAATTTTTTTTTTTAATGACAGTCTGTTTGGAGTGAGTCTCTGAAAAACCTCCATTTGGAGAGCCATATAGCCCTAACACTTTGCCCTACCCTTCTATTTCAACAAAAATTGGGACAATAACCCTAGATGTGAACGCACAGAGGGCTAAGGGCTAAGTGGTAGGGGCGAGGGGTGAATCGGGATTGGGCCCAAGTATCCACATGACAATCCCTACCTTGCAAGGCTTGGTATCCACATTTTTGCACAGTAAGAATATGAATACCATGCAAATGCATCAAGAAAATATTCCAGACTGTAGTGAATCACAAAAGAAAACCAAGGAAAGTTAATCTTCTATTGTAAGAGGTAATTCAAGCTTAATTTTTCAGCTGATTTAATGATTTATCTTTGTGTTTTATACATGTACCACCAGCTAACATGCAACCATGAGTCACCATGAGTCACACAAACCTACACTGTACAAGGGACATTTTTCTGTTTGACATATTTCTGTATGCAGCTCTGCTTAGATGTTGCCATTTTGCTTAACATAAGATGCAATATCAGCTTGTCTCCAGAGCTCTTTGCAGTTTCAGAATTGAAAGTTTGCCACTTAAGATCAAATAAAGTTATTTCTGTTTAATACCTCTGGCTAAAAAAAAGAAAAATCAAGCATCTGCCAAAATTACTGTAAGGAAATTAGAATCAGACATAAAATTTGTGATCAGTGCAAAATAAAGCCATGAGAATGTAAACATGAGCAGCCAATCAGCCAAATCTCAGTCCAGTGCAGATCAGCGGCTTAAACGTCCACATCACATGTGAACTTCATCAGGGTCACTCTCACCGACAGCAAGGTGGATCTTAGATTACCCACCTTCTGCCTTTCTCTGAAACGCACACCTATATTCTCTTCACCAATCCTTCTAACGGAAACTCCACATTCAAAAACTTTCAATAACAATATGTGCTAAAGGTCAGCAACTGGTTTAGCTGTATAAGCTGCTTCTGCTCTTAAAGTAGGCTGCAAATTTACCAGTGGCCTCTCTGAGCTCTCTTAATGAGGTTGCCGTTTAGTAACCTCTCTGTTGAGGAAGGGTGTCGAAGACGGAGACAATGACAGGGGTCACTGGGCGTGGAGTACCACCTTTTTTATTTTTTTATTTTAAATTCCAAAGAACAGACGGCCCCTCTTTTACAGTAGGTTATCTTATCTCGGTCCTCCAAATGGGCTGCTTGATTCCCCCTCTGTAAAACTCGAGGAGCCGATAGCAGTGGGTCCAAATTTCAGGGGCGTTTTGGAGATTTATGGATCAACCTTTACACCTCTTCTCTGAAACACACCCTACCAACTCCCCATAAAACAATCAGAACAGAGGAAGCCTCTGCTGTGTATGCTAAAATACACTTCATGTACACACCCACACGTACTTACACAGGGAGTTCTGAGAAAACCTTAGCAAGTCTGACAGAACTTGCATTGCCACCACCCTGGATTTTGGTTGTCTGTTCCAGTCCTGGACAGAAATTATCCCAGTCCAAGCAGTCATATGTTAACATTTCTTATGAAGTTGGACATGATTTATTATTATTTTTTATCCACACAAAGCATTTGCATACAAGGAGTGAGTTGCATTGTTTCAGATCCACAAACGTAGAGACAACTGTTTCAGAAAGGTGCACTATTGGTGGCACTGCAATTCACTAACCGAGTAGACTAGAATCTGTAACTGACTTATACTTTAGGCTGCATAGTGAGCTACTGAATTTAGCAAAAAATTCAAGGCAGTGAGTGTCCTGTAGGCAGTTCCACCAGCTGAATCTGAGCTCAGTCATAGCCTAGTTCAGGTGACAAACTGGCCCTACGTTCAAGTATGCGGGCTACTAAAATTTAAACTGGTGCACCAAGTAACAGTTTAAATGTAGCCTTTTTTTATGATCAATGACAAAAGAAAAACAATTTGCCATATAATAAGCACATCGCTGTTTCTGTTATTACACTGGTGTTGTGCATAAAGTGAACAAAATATACATTTTACACACGTCACTATGCTCATTTTAAAATTTGGAGTAATTGATTACTTGTTCTGTACTTGTTTGACTACCGGATCATAACATTACTTAAAATGCACATCAGTAATTTACCTGGACTAAATATATAATATTAGGGAGGAATGTTAGGTGCTTTATTGCATCAAGTTGAGGTTAGAAAGCATAGTTGATAGGTTGTAGCCGGTTAAAAAAAAGTTCTGTGTTTTGATTTGAACTAACTAGCTACTAGCTAGCATAACACACTACTAGTTATGATGCACCCTAAACGTTTGTGGTACAATTTAAATGAAGCTTTTTTTTTTTTAAGACATACTTGCATCTATACAAAATTATACCTACACATTAAATTGGACTTTTCAGGTAGTAAGCTAAAAAAAACATAAATCACATGGCTGTTCACTTTGGCAAATGGGAAAACCTTGCATTAACTTCTTACATGCAAATGAATTAGCAGCCAATTTGCTATCCATCCACTGTTAATTTGCCATTCAATCCCAGTTTGAACACTTCTACACCGGCAAGCAGCCGTTAAGTGATTTTTAACTTTTTTAATCCCACAAATGGGGAAACTCCACCCCTGCATTTAACCCATCCATGAAGTGAAACATCACATACACACTAGTGAACACACACTAGGGGGCAGTGAGCACACTTGCCCAGAGCAATGGGTAGCCCTATCCACAGGGAGCAGTTGGGGGTTAGGCGTCTTGCTCAAGGACACCTCAGTCATGGACTGTCGGCACTGGGGATCGAATCGGCAATCTTCCAGTCACAGGGCAATTTCCCTAACCTCCAGCCCACGACTGCCATAAGACAAGAGATGATTAATACTACAAGTAATAGTTTGTTTGTATTTGTCCGCTTTTAGGTTGTGGTCAATCACAAAAGGATAGCATAGAAAGTTATTTTTCTATTGTAAGAAATAATCCAAGCTGTATTTTTCAACTGATATATTAATTTACCTTTGTGTTTTAGGCATGTACCACCAGCTAACAAACAAAACAATGACTGAGTGGCACAAACCCACACCATACAGACGTCATTTTTTTGTTTGAAATATTTACCCTACAGACGAGTTTTCTTTGAAGAATTTAAAATGCCTATTCATCAAATAAATCTACGTGTTTAATAAACATTGGCTTAAACATTTTTTTTAAAAAAGAAATCACGTGGTTGTTCAATTTTAGAAATGGGAAAACACTGCATTAACTTTTTAAATGCAAATCAATTTGCAGCCAATTTACTATTTGCCCACTGTTAATTTGTCGTTCAATCCCAGTTTGAACACTTCCACATCGAGAACGACAAGCAGCACAATAGATCGAGCACATATCAAGTACACCTACAAGAGATGATGGATAACATGAGTACACCACTTGATTGTAAAGTGCAGGACTTGTTTGAAATTGTTCATTTGCCCGCTGTTTAAAGCAGGAATGGTATGTGTAATCGTCTAACCACACAAAATCTAGTTTGTGTAATCTTGACAGCCATCCATTCTGGTCTCTTTCGTTGTTTAATGTCACCAACCACCTACTTGAACAGGAATAGGCACTCTAACTCGCACAGCGATCAATAACAGACTGCTGTTTTAGCACGTTGAAAGTGTGCTAGTGTAAAAGAGACCTGTGGGAGAAGAGTGGCTCAATGGCTTCATGCAAAACTCTGACTTACTTTTAAAGACAGGATCCTATGAAATTTCTCAATCCTAAATTTTTTTTTCTTTTTTTTTTTTAGCTGTATCTTGCAGGAAAACAGGCTGGTCATTGCCATGACATGCAGGGCAGGAGTGATTAAAGAATAGCTACCATTTAAGTTAAACGGAATTTTTAATATAGGCTATTTTAAAATGACGAGCTATATAATTTGCCACATAAGAAGCCCAGTGCTGTTTCCGCTATTACACTGGTGCTACGCATAAATAATATATCGCTGCTGTCAGAACAAAACCTCGTATCTTGTTTTTCAGTTTTTCACATAATTTAAAATTGCCTGTTGTTCTTTACATTGTTGTTAAATTTCATGAAGAATGGATCAAAAGAAACAGCCCAAAATGACTTAAAATATTTGGTTCCATCGACTTACATTAAAAGTAATGCATGTTTTTTTCCTTCTGCTGTAAAGCTACCATTTTGGAGAAACGAGGTCTTCCTCCGACAACAGCAATATACATATATTTATATTCATATCTATATATTCTCACACATTTGGAGTAATCAATTACTTAAACAAGTACACTCAATCATAAAATTTACTCAAAATGCACATCAGTAATTTCCCTGGACTAAATATATAATATTAAAAGGGGAAACATTTAGTTTACAGCAGCTTTTTCTGTTTTTGCCAGAAAGCATTACTGGTTGTTTGCAGACGGTGAAAAAAGTCATTTCATGCATCAGTGTTTCATTCTAAACTCACTTCATGCACTACAAGTGATAATGCACTTTAAGTGTTTGTGGAGCCATTGAAATTCTATACATCTCAAACTACTTTACACTTATGGTCTGGGAAAGATTTTACGGCCTAATTTACATTCAGCTGGTGAAACTGGCCATAGAGATTTTACAGGGCTGAGGCACCAACCTCAGACAGAACCCCAGAATGCACGTTTTTGTGTTTTAAATCCATGACCTCTTTATCCCTGTCCGTGCACTCCCTGTGCAGCACACAAACACACCTCATTAGCAGTAAGCAGGAGTCTTTGGCCTGATCAGGAATCAGCCGTCTAATTGCACTCACTCATGGAGACACAAACACACAAACACACACACAGAGAAACACACACACGGCAGCATGCACTAAATCTCAGCAGGCCACCATTCCTGTAAACAAAACAAATTGTTAGCTATCAGTCAAGCGAGCAAGTCTGAGCATATAATAATTAATTCAGGCTCTTCTTATTTGAGTGTGGCATGGAGGGGTGGCAGTTAATAATTAAGCAGCCTCTGGCCCTGACTCAGTGGAAACCATCCTCACCTACAGCAATCGCAGCCCCCGAGTCAAGCACCTCACACCTCTGAACAAGAACGCATACACAAATCAAGAGGAAAAACTCACAATACTGTATTAAACTCTCCATCCTTATATTTATCTTCATCAGTCTAATAGGCAATACATTGTCAGTAATAGAATTAAGATTATTTATTCTCTAATGAAGCTCATTAGCGGATACATTATGCCATTATCCGTAGGATGAGAGACAGCGAAAATAGCACCAATCGAGAGAGAGAGAGAGAGAGAGAGAGAGAGAGAGAGAGAGAGAGAGAGAGAGAGAGAGAGAGAGAGAGAGAGAGAGAGAGAGAGAGAGAGAGAGAGAGAGAGAGAGACCATATGTGTTAGACAAGAATACATTTCACAAGAATTTCTCTCTCTCACTTTCATATTTTCTCTATAGATGTTATCTTTCCACAGCCTTCCTCTCTCCTTCCCATCTCCCTCCCCCTCACTCCCCACTCCCACTCTGGGTCCCCTACAATAACTTGGCAAACACACTCCCAAATAGAATGTGCACTGGGAAATGTCATATGTTAATGGCCCTGCATTTTTAATAGTATTTCCATTAGGTTATCACACGATTATCACCCTCCGCCTCTCCTCTCTCTCCCCCGCGTACTCTTCACTGTCTATGGGAACTCATTCAACCTACAATGTTTAAGATGCAAGATGCAAAACATGTCCAAACGCAGCGCAGACCACAGGACGGCCATCTGTTCCGCATGAATTCGCTCACTGCACTACAGACAAGTGTGAGCGATCTGGGCGGATCTGTTCTAAAGCCCAACGAGCTCTCTGGGGCCAGCAGCTAGCCACATGCTCACGTTATCAGAGCCCAGTACACTTCAAGAAAACAATCATCGCATCTCTGCCCAGGAAATTAAAGACCATGTGCCTGAACGGCTGTACTATATCCAGTGGTCTTCACCTCAGTGGTTGTGACGTGGCTGGAAAAGGTAATGATTTCATATAAATGCCTGCACTCTGGTTCACTTTGTGCTCACTAGATTACACAATTACCTTTGGCCTTTGCACAGCCACAGAAGAATGACAAGGGTAAATAAAAGTCAGTAAAAAACATACGTTAAGAATGTCATTCATCATGGTTCTGCTTTTAAACAATGTCTAGAATAACCAATAGTATTCAGTACTATTATACCTATAAAACTGTAGAAAAACTAAGATTATGGAACTCATAATCTTAACCCTTTACAAGGTTCAGCCATCCACAACAGGTGAAAACACTCCCCAATACTGCTCAAATAAGCCTCTGATGATACTAAGATAACAGGACAACAGGGACAATAACTTTATATGTATGACCACTGCAGATATCTCACAGATGTTAATGCTGCAATTAACTTTAACTTAACTGAATTTATCTTAATTTTCCTTAACCTAATCTATAACAGAGTATCCAAATTAAGTGAGACCAGTGGGAAAAATCTGCAGTGAGAAATATGAATCTGTGGGAAAATAAGTATCAGAATATACTCTTACCAGAAATGGGCTTTATAGTAGCCTGGTTGTAGATCAATAATGGTGGCATGTACAACCACTTTAAAAAGGTTCAGACCATAAATAAAATAAATAAATAACTAAATAAATAAAAACATACAATGGATTATGGAGAACAACAATTGAAGCATTCCAAAGCTTTTTTACTGAGGAACCCTTGAAAAACTCTCTCTTTAAGAGCGAATTTCAGGATTTGTCAAATATTCCACAATTCCTAAAGAATTACTGCAAAAAAGAGCAAGAATTTTGCTTTCTGAAACTTCCTTAAATGCAAACTCATCCAGTCACAACCTGTTTATGCCTCTAGAGTTTGTACAAAAGCACTCTTGTATGAGTGTCTTTATGTACTATAACTGACAAAAGTGAAATCACAAGCTTTCGTGATAGCCATAAAAATCACTGAGCCCACTAAGATCATTATTACACAAACCTAGAGTTACAGTACTGTGGACTGGTCTTCACAATTTACACATACAGTAATGCTGAACATGGTCATATGCAAAAAACTGAAAACCACAAGTTAAATGGCATGTTTCTGCTAACTTTAGTTTTATTCGTCAAGTTTAACATACTGAGAAAAAAAAAACTAAATATCTGAAGCACACACACACACACACACACACACACACACACACATATATATATATTAGATAGATAATATCAACAATATCGTACAACGCACTTCACAGTGCACCATATGAATACAGTCTATATAGTCATAACGGTTTTATAGAATATGCACTATGAGAAAAGGTTATAAATCCTTTAGAATGATCTGATTTATGCATGAATGGCTCCAAACATATCTGATCTTATAATAGACACTTTATCAAGAAACTCGTACATTTTAATATCTGTATTAGTTAACAGTCAAGGTCAATGATGGGAAAAGTATGTAAACCACATTTAGTAACACCCTCAATCCAATGCTTTCTGTAGCTGCTAAGCAGTCATACACAACAGTCCATTTTCAGTTCACTTTTGGGAGAAACCGCACTGAAATCACACCAAAGCATTTCAACCAGACTGGAGGCAGGAATCCGACATGGAACTACTAAAAAGTTATTTTCTTTGGCTTTGCATGACTCTTAATTCACACTGAGCTTTTTTGACTAACGTTGCATAAGCCAATTTCTTTGAGCTCTTTTTTTATTATAGACATATGTTGTCATCAGTCTCTATTCTGCTGTTGAATTTCCAGATCCATCTTGAAATCCATTGGTCTCTCAATGCCACCTTTTTGAAGATTGTACAGCATGTCCTTTTGTCAAATGCTACCCACGCTTGGAGAGAGCAGAAATGGTGAACGAGCACTGAAGCAAGCCCAAACCTTCAGAAATCTACAAGTCTTACAAGCTTCATCAACTTTTATATTACTAAGATTTTATGTAACCCCCTGATTACTGATGACATACTGAGCAGATGCCTGCTGTGACAAGCTGTGTATTCTTATTACTTGGCACATTTTAACTGATTGGAACACCTGAATTACCCTCTTCTCAACAGACTATTATCCTAGAGCAGTGGTCTCCTACCTTGGTCCTGGAGAGCTACCATCCTGCAGAGCCTAGTTCCAACCACAACTTGCTGCACCTTCTCCAGTTAATCAACCATTTCCCAAGTACCTGATTGGTTGGATCAGATTTATTAGAGCTTATTGGATACAGGTTGGTGCTAAACTCTGCAAGGAGGTGGCTCTGTAGAACCTGGATTGGAGACCAACAAGAGGTTGCTTCTCCAATCATTGACCTTATTTGTTTAAACCAGAGGTGTCCATTCACAGAAGGTGGATGTGGCCTACTTGACATCCAAATAATTTCAAAGAGTACTTTAGGTAACCACAAGTGGTTCTTCTACAACATCAATCCAAAGAACCTTTATCTGCACCTTTAAGAGAATTCTGCACCTGTACTTGTCATATATGCCAAATAAACCGTCCATTTTCAACAGTGGACTCACTAGCGGTCCAGTTCTAAGTAAATAACCAGAAATACATTTCCCTCCATACCAATGTTATCTGTTCCTCTTTGGAGCACCGAGTGGAAAATAAAAATCAGTGACCTGCTGAAACCAGAGAGAATGACCTGACGGCATTAATGAGCCTCCGCCTCACCCATCTGTCAATCAACCACCCTGGCACCCACCTACTGGCTTCAGTCTGTAGTCTCTAAGCTGTCTCTGTAAACAGGGTTTGTGGGTTTTGTTTTCTGTAGTCATCGCTGGAGGTCACCTGGGTGCTGTTGGGGAGTGCGTGTGACAGAGTTCCAAGAATATCTGAGTCCTATTGTCCTATTGTTATTCAACAGAGACAGTGGGCAGTAATGGGCCTGCATGCTGTTAGTACCTCTGTGTGTTCTATTACATTCTGAGGGAAAGGAAAAAAATAGAGTGTCCCAGTGTTTACAATCAAGCACCAGTCTCTCATACAGAACACAGGCAAAAAAGGGCTTAGAAAACTGAGGCGATTAGCATACATATATACGCACACGGGTGAAATCTCTGCATCCGTCTGCAGTTTGTCAGTTATTTATCTGAAGCAGCACTCCATGCAGAGCCCACTGAATGAGTAACCGGTGGTCTACACAGGAGGTTTTGTCTCTCTCTTTAAACACCAGCTCAGAACAAACAGACTCTCCTACCTCTCAGACATCCTGCCCACCTCTTTTTGTTTGCCAGACTGTATTGTGCGACACTGTTCTGTGCAAAACAGATCATCTATACCACATCAGTGCATGTTCATATCTTTTTAACAGACAGTAAGTAACACCGTTTCCTCCCCACCCACGCATATGTACATATTTCACATCCATCCATCTCAGTTTGGCTTTATACCTTGAGTCTTTTTGCATCTTTTTCTTCTAAACGGGCCCTTAAAAAATATTTTTTTTCCATTGTAAGTAAATGGTACGGTAGGTAATTTAGTATATAAATGTATAAAAACACTTAGTTTCAGAAACACTTCTCATGGTCCATACAGGTCATATATGGAAACTATGCTTAATTTTGGAACCAAACAAATGTCAGTGTACCTCAGAAGAAAAAAAAAACATTATAAAAAAAAATTAAAAATTTAGGATATAGGCCCTTTTAATTTTTTCTTAATTTCTTCTCCATTAGTTAATATATCATATTTTCTCTTTAATATTTGTTAGTAGCCTTACTAAGGGGCAGGAATCTCTAATCACCAAGGTGCCATGATGGGATAATAAAGTGATTCCTGATTCATCTCAATTTTTTTTCTATTGCCTACATTGTTGCATCCTGCATTAATAATTAACAAGCAATGTGACCTTAAATCCTGTGCACTCATTAAATCTATACGCATGTTTCACCATCTAAAAGGGTACAAGAAACAAAGAAACAAAAAACTATATTACCCTTTTGTACTTTGTGTCCCATACTGTATATAGTATTGCTCTGATGCTCAACATAATGCTGAATATTATTATAAGGTAACATAACTTACTAGCCTCTTAGTAATTCACTGTGGTTTTTGTTAAAGTGTTCCTAAAATGCTATGTATACTATGGCTTTGGGCCTTTTATTTTATACATACAAAATATTTCACTAATTTGTTACTACAAACATGCATGCATTAGTGAGATTTTTCTCCATGCTGGGCAGTCCATAAGTAGGCGAAATGCAGAGTCTATACAAACACCCGAATGACATGCTGCAAACTGATTCAGAATCTTTTAAGAGAGAATAAAGAGCTGATTAATTTTTCCACCTCCAAGTCTTACTCGCTTGTCTGGTCTGTCTACCACTGGCTTATTATGCATATGTGCACTCACTCAGAAATTCCTCATCTGAGTAATGCACTCAGCAAAATAAAACTGAAGCTGACTGCTGTCTGCCTTCTGCTGCTGTTGGAGCCTTTTTCCTGTAAACTTCAAGACCCTGAGATTTCAGTGCAGATCAATTATAGTGGAAGAAGACACAAGAGCAGAGGATTGGAGAGGATGGGAGAGGATGGGAGGGGAAAGAGGAGAATGCCTTCTGTCTGGAGGACAGAACAATTTTGAAGAACATAAGAAGGGAAGGATAAAAAGTCTTCCACTCTGGCATGTTGGTAAAAGCCTGCTCTTAAAAGCAAGTCTCTCTAATGTCCTACATTTCCGCTAGGAAGGAAACAATCACACACCTGTCATTATGCAGCTAGAAGAGCTATCTCAGAACATCAAACACTGCTCTCAGGCTGCCTTTATGCATACGCTCATTGCACATACCATATGCCTATAAATGACAATGGTAGGCTTTTCTTCATTACAATCTGGTGAATGGTGTACGTTGCGACACCGACGCTGCAGCAAATCGCAATTGTGAAAAGAAAAGCAAATGCCTCCAATAAAGAATAACCTGAGCACACTGTGCAATATAAATCTTTTATATCGCTAAAAAGACGCTAACGGGCCACTGACGTGTTTCTTTTGGACCATCTTGATTGTTGACTGCAGCGACAGAATCATTTTTAGCCTGAAGGAGATGCTTTATTGCGAGTATTAACTAAACCATTGTTACTCTTATCTAATTATTCACCTTTACACTTAACCTCCATCCCTTTGGTCCAACGCGAGAGCCGTCAAAGTCATTCCGTCATTCCTTCATGGCCTACTTTCCCCTCACCCACCCTCACATCCCCTCTGTTACACCCACACACCCACACACACGCCTGAGCAGTAGAGAGCTGTGTGCGGTCCATGGGTCACTTTGCCACCAGAGTTAAAGCAAATTCACCCATATAAAGACAAAAGGTCACTCAAAACAAATCCATCTAAAGCTACATTAAAGCTACTGAATACACATCTGTTCTGTATGAACATTTGCAAGCTGGATCACATGAGCAACAAGAGATGAACTTTAAAGACTGATGATTCCATAGGGTATCATGTGCATGACCGGAGAGCAACCCAAGTTCTGTATTATGTACTGTCTAAGCAGCCTCTCTCTTATAAAGGACAACTGCTGTGAAAGAATCCCTGAGACGCACTAACGAATGATGTACGTTAGCTAAACACACTCCCTCTCGTGTTTACTTATCACAAAATAACATCACGGCTGTAATTTGGTCGCCATAGATCATCACAGCTGCGATGTTATTTGCAATAACACATGACCAAGTGTTCTATTGCTTTTATACAGCAGTTAAATAAATAAAGTGAGAAATAAATAAATTGGGCCACGAACAGGTCATTTGATATGTTTTAATGTCAGCAATTCCTTCCACCAAGCTACAGTTCCTTAACAAGCAGCTTGTTGCTACGTCAGAGTAACGAGCTCCGCCCATTTGGCGCACAGCCAGCAGTTCGTTCTCCAGCTCCACACAGACCAGCTGACAAGTTTGGGAATTTTATGTCGTCTCATCTTTAGAGTCTGACCAAATCGGCTGTCGGTCAAATGTGATCTTAAGTGTCCATTTTCTGTTTGTGTAAAGTAAGAAATAAAAATGTTCAAATAGCTTGAGCGTTTCCTTCAGCTGTCAAAGTGGTTGCTTAGCAACAGTGTCTCAGCAGAGTGATAGTGTTTGTGAAAAACCTGTGATGTTATGGCGAAATAACAGCACGGTTAGAACGCCTCACAACCAATCTGGATGAATGTGTTAAGCTAAACTGCTGTAGGCTGAATAGGTGGATGTTTTGAAATGTGTTTGTTTTTCATGAAATCACAGAAACAATAAATTTAGAACAAGCTGTTTCTGCATCAATCCTGCCAGGAATGTGCAGTCCTGCAATCATGAGAATTCACACAAATTCAATCCTCACAGTTTTTGCCAGAGCTCACAATTTTTCCCAATCACCCACTAAACATGAAAATCTGTGAAGCGTTGTCAAAATAAAGCATGCAGCTTCTACGCTACGTGCCAAGAAGCCACAGTCCCTGGTGCTCTGATCACACATACAGAGCATCTGATATCCAAGCTAATCTTTTACAGTTCTATTATGATTGCCTATCTTCACATTGATGAGAACCCTCTCATGTTTTTTGCAAGCAGCTGTCTGCGCAGTGAGCTGTGAATGAGCCTTTTGTAGCGATACTGATATTGGACTGAGAAAAGTTTGGGAGGTTTGCAGCATAACTTCTTCAGAATTTATTCATTAGTTGTATTTGAAGCACTTAGTAACTTTTGATTAAGCTATCCTTGCACATCACATTAAAACACCAGCCTGATGATGGTTATTTTGGGTGTCAATCAAACAGCCGTTTCTTATCAAAGTAGGCGGTTCTTGACCATATCAAGACAGAAGTCTTACACGTGACTGTAAAGCCATGCATAACAGACCACATTTACCAACATTTCAGCTAAAGACAGGGTTTAGAGATCTGTCGTATTACAGAAACAGATAAGATTTTTCACAAATTTGTATTGCCCAAGGTTTGCACCTCATCTTGGTTTATGAATCTTATCTTACAGCATCTTCTCAAGTCAAGAAATCTTAAACTACTCAAATAAAGTCAACAATCTACTGTTGTGTCTGTTACTTGGCAACCAACCATACGTGCACAGCTGCAACGTAAACATGTAATCAAAGTAACTGAGCTGGTTAGCCAGGCAGTCAACTTTTAGGTACCGTTACTGATGTAAAAAAGGTCAAACTAAAGCGCAATGAACAGAAAGTTAAGAACATTGTGAGAGCGCCTTGTGCTGTTTATCAGAGCATCGCTGCTCCCCAGTTTGTTTCCCAAACGCTTGGCAGAGCGCACTAACGCTATTCCTCCTAATAAAACAGACACACGTTCAGCTCTGTCTCCTCACTGATTACTATCCCTGTAATATTTGATCTGAAGAGTCTTCTTCACTATTAACACACAAAAGGTAACAAGAGGAGACGGACGGTGTCTGTAGTGTCTGGCTTTTATAAAACATTAGGGAAAAAAAAACCCTCATAAGTCAAAGGACCAAAATGTAGCGTCACTATGTTATAGTGAACTATGCTGTCTGACACTGCATAAAACAATAGAAACAGAGTTAAAACAGAAGTTAAGACACCTCTGTTTATCTTAAACTTAGGACAGTATTTAGGATATTCTGTCTAGCTATGGTGTTCGTGTAATACTGTTTCCTATCTGGCGTTACGATGAGATTATGACCATAAGAACTGATGTTATGTAACAGCTTCTACCCTAAGCTCAGCACTAAGTGAAGTTGTCATGGTGACCAAACAGAGAAGGTTTCTGACTTAAAAAGTTTCTGTATAGCCCCTGATATATGGACTGTATGTACTATGGAGTGAATATATTTTTAAAGTTTAGGTTTATCAGGTTTTGGGCCTGATAAATTGGAATAAGCTGGGATATAGAAATTTGCGCAACAGTTTTCATCGACTGAATATGCAGCACCACTGAATCAGGCCTCACAATCTGAGGAACAGGAATGCGTTCAAAATAAGTGAATCATTTTCAGTCAGAGAATCTAACAAGAACAGACATATATCAAGGCATACTGGCTTTTCAACCGTGCATATTGACCTTTGGTGGTTGGCTTACAGTATGCAATAAGCCTTCCACCAATCAAAATTAGCTTTATTAGTGTAAAAATAAATTGGTTACTGGGCACATTTATTCAAGAAAATTATTTAAAGTTTAAGTTATGCTTTATTAGTCCCACAATGGGAAAAATCACATGCACAAAAATCTGCATTTAGCCAATCTATGCAGTGAAACACCACACACACACACACACACACTGGGGGGTGGGGGGCAGTGAGCACACTTACTCAGAGCAATGAGCAGCCCTATCCACAGTGCCTGGGGAGCAGTTGGGGGTTAGGTGCCTTGCTCAAGGTCACTTCAGTCATGTTCTGTGAGCTTAGGGGATTAAAACGGCAATCTCTGAGTCACAAGGTTGGTTCTCTAACCTCCAGCCCACGACTGGCCCCCTTCAATACATATGAATTTCATTAAATAACTACACATTTCATTAAAAATGATGCATTTGCAGATGCACTTATTCAGAGACAATTGCAATAAAATCATATAAATAAGGTGTGTAAACATTAGAAGTCTTACCCAAGGACTCTTATTTATTATGTCGTGCTTGCCCTAGTGGAGAACTGATCGCCACTCTTCCTCATGAGGGAGCAGCAGTATTACTCACTACACTAGACCCTACAATAAATAGCTGGTATTTACCATCCAGCGGAAGCACTGACTGCCTTGTTCTTGATTGGTCACACATAATTCCGTTTAAATCCTTAGTGAAACTGCACATAATTCAGGCATATATGTGTAACTGATGGTGACTCAAGACTACACATATGCAATTTAATTCATTTACATAATGGGTGTTTCAGTGGGAATAACTAAATGAAAGACACAGGCTACAGAAACACTGAGTGCAAATCTCGAGAAACAGATGAATTCTTCTGTGATTTATTAAGCCTGAAAGCATTTGAGTAATTGCTTGTGCTTCTTTGCACCCTGTTGAGTGAAAAACCTGACAGGCAAAGGCTGCACGTCTGCTGTTACTGCAATACAGGTGCAAATTGTGTTGTAAAAACATTTTCTACGTGTGGCCTGTGTCCTGTTCGCATAACTGTAGCAAACTAATCAGCTCCAAGCAAGCGCTCTTAGGAAATTACTGAAAAGAAACTCGGGGGTAAGCGCTGCGCTGTCAAAATGCTGCTGGCGCTCTCCATGGTGCTGTAGCTGAAAGACTGCTAGTAACCATATACACTGTTCAACGAGCTCATCCTGCTTTGCACAACATACAGTCCTAATTTTACTACTAATCAAAGACATTTTCACTAAATCAAGTAAAAGCCATCTTCATGTTTGCCACCCACCACTGTTCTGTTTTCACTTACCCTCGTCATATGCTCACCACATCACATTTAATTGATGTAATTAGACCAAGATGTTGCAGATCAAATTTCACTGCCTCCCCAACACAGACTTCACATGCTTTAATTGTCCATGATTAGGCTGGCATAGACAAAGAGCAAAAAAATATTCAGTTATTCAGTTAATGAGGCTCACTTCACGAGAAACACCTACAGCGCCGCACAAACCGTCTCCAGTTAGCATTACTGTGGTGCCACTGTGGTTCTATTCACAAGTAGAAAGTAGTCTTTTATTGGCAAAATATAGAAAAACCGCTCCACCGAAGCTTGTATTTTTTCTTTTTTCGTCTGCGGTATACGTTCTACAGATTCTCCTCCACCCCTCCTCCTCTGCTCCATCTGCCCATCCTTTCTCCCTCCCCCCTTCTCTCTCTCCTGCTGGGGCTATGGGTGTTTTGAGAGGGGGGGGGAGGGCAACCTTCACACTTCTTCAGTGCACACAGATGCACAGCACACGACAAAGGTGACACACCACAAACGTGACATATTGGATAAATCAGGCTTCTCTATCACAGTCAACACCAACACTGACACTTACAAAGTTGTCTTGTCTGCAATGTTTCAAGGTCAACCCCGTCAAGTCTTTGACTAATGTTTGACTATGTCTCCTCAATAAAGCACATAGCCATACAGCACATAATGAAACCACAGGGGAACAGCAGCTACAGCAGGAACATATGAAAAGTGTGTGAATGTTTCATATCACAAAGAGCTTTTATCAATCATGTACAGCGGTCTTCATCAAAAGCAGCATTTTTTTTTTGTTTGAAAGATTGATATGGAACTTTTCTTCGCCAAAACAGATACTGAAACAGACCAATGCTGATACCAATCCATTATTTTTCCTTAATAACTATCCAGCTTTAAAACGAGCCGTTTTTTTTTACCAGCATGTTAGGTTTGTTGGAGAAAGACACTTTCACTGTTTCTGGAGCTCCTAACATCAGCTAGAGAAATTAGTCTAGTTAGTGGTAAAGTCACACAATCTCTGACCTCTCAATCACATCCTTCACAATGTGTCCTTGGTAATGCACTTACGTTAAGGCACTTGTGTTTCAGAATACAAAGTATAATATTATTTAGAAGTCAGAGTGTCCACTAGGAATTCTGCCAGGTGCCAGGCACAGCGTTCAGGTATGGGTCAGGTATCTTCCTTTTGATGAAACATGCAGCTGCATTAGTGTCATTAGAAGTACAAACAATATCTAACATACGTAGTAAAAGCCCACCGTGAATTTATTATGAGATCTGTAACTCAACGTCGCGTCACCCACTGCTAGCTCTTATTTATGCCAACACCATTTCTTTCGTTCTACTACCATGTCTTTCTCTCTCCGTTTCTCAAAGAAGCAAAAAAGAGAGACAAAGAGAAAACAGAGGTATAAGGCAAAGAAAGAAAATGAAACAAAGAGAGACAGACGGCAAATTAAACCGAAAATATATAGGGGAAATAAAAAAAGAAGAGGTACGTACATAAAGTTAAAAAGAAAAGTCTGAGATAGAAAAAACAAACAAACAAAAACAAAAAGAAAGAAGACAATTAGAAAATACAAATGGAAAAACAAAGACTGACAAAGTGAAAGAGAGAAAAAGATAGAAAGAACAAGTGAGTATGAGAAAGAAAGAAAAACAAGCAAAAAAGTGAGTCAAAGTGAGGAAAAAAATAATGAAAAAGAAAGTTTCAAAGTAGCAGACAGACAAGAAAAAAAGAAAGGAAAAATGGAGATCAAGAGAGTGAAAAAGAAAGAACAAAAAAGAAGAAAAACGAGAAAGAGAAAGAAAGACAGAGATATATACCCATATTTTATATATATATATATATATATATATATATATATATATATATATATATGAATGAGAGAGAGAGAGAGAGAGCGAGAGAGCGAGAGAGCGAGAGCGAGAGAGCGAGAGCGAGAGAGCGAGAGAGAGCGAGAGAATGCATGCAGCTGAAAGTGTAATTGTAGTACAAACAAAACCTAATAGATTTAGTAAAAGCTTATCGTGACATCATCACGAGCCTGTAATATATTGTTGTGTCACCCACCACTACACTTGATTATGCAACCTCTATTTCTTTCCCTCCTTTTACTCTACCACCATATCATTCTCTCTCCATTATTCCTTCTCTACATCCCTGATGATAGAGGAGTTCACAGCAACAAGTGCAGTTGTCACTCTCAGCTGATGGCTCGGTCCATCAGCTCCAGAGGGAGAGCTCCTTAAGGAGCTGCTCACAGCAGAGGCCTCTCAGATGGGCAGGTCAGCACTGCGCTCTCTGAAACCTCCATGTAATCAGCTTGGCTGCTGCAACACCACTGAGATATGACATACACACTATCAAGATGGCTGAGGATCCCTGAGGAGAGCATCTACAGCACAGCAACAAAGCCACATGCCCAGAGGTCACAAAACAACAGCAACCATTCACACAATGGGTTTAACATTGGTCTTGTTTAGAGTCTGATATAAAGCCGCTAAAGAAGGAGGATTTCTGTGAACGTTCTCAGTTGCTGCTGTCTGGCTGAAGACAAATACTTCGGCACTGTACTACCATTGAAGTCACAGCAGCTTCCTGAATCTCTGTAGTGTGACAGTTTGTGTGTGTGTGTGTGTGAGTGTGTGTGTGAGTGTGTGTGTGAGAGAGAGAGAGAGAGAGAGAGAGAGAGAGAGAGAGAGAGAGAGAGATAGAGAGATAGAGAGAGAGAGAGAGAGAGAGAGAGAGAGAGAGAGAGAGAGAGAGAGAGAGAGAGAGAGAGAGAGAGAGAGAGAGAGGCGTGTCCTCTGCCCTCTAAATGCAATGTCTCCTCCCTGACACTAATGTCACAGCACGCATACAGCAGCTCTGTAGGGTTCCATGGTGGTGGGCCACTCTGACCTTTAGAAGAGATCCAACACACACACACACACACCTGAAGGTGAGCGTCATAGGGAGGCTGACTTCCTCTCCCTGCAGGAGCTCCCTATAACACTCTCTCCACTTCTTTTCTCACTCCATCTTAACCCCCCCCCACTCTCTTCTTTCCTCTCCTCCTCCTGCTCTTCTCTCTCCAAGTAATGCTGGTGGCAGGAGCTCTGCCCCGGAAGCACAGAGGTGCAGCCTGTTTGATCAAAATCGATTCCTACATTTCTTCTCGCTTCACCTCGGCCATTCCACTCTATTCACATCACCATATGTGTGCGTGTGTGTCCAAGTATGAGCAAAGCCTCACACTTCAGTGTACTATTTTTCCACACCCACTCATCAGGTCACTTCATTTCAAAGTCCATCACTTCTCTCCTCCCTATAGTGGAGCTCAGCACTTCTATTAAGATGGAGATGAGACAGAGAGCGAGACACAGAGAAAGGAAACCTTGGATAGAGACAGAGGGAGGAATAAGAGAGACTGTGGAATGTTGAGAGCGAGAGAAAGAGGAAAAAGGGTGTGTGTGTTGACCAATTAATGCCCCGATGTGTCAAACAGCGCTGGTTCTAAGAGAGTCAGGGAAGAAAGAGCAGCTCTTACCGTCCTCCTCTTTATGGGCGTTTTGGGGGCTGTGCATTCTCTCTGTGCTGGTGGGCCGGTTGGGGTCAGAAAGCGCGCTGTGGTGCTCAGCTGAAATCCATGTGGGGTCACTCATATCAAACTCCTCACTGCTCACTGAACTCTCATCCTAGAGAGAGAGAGAGAGAGAGAGAGAGAGAGAGAGAGAGAGAGAGAGAGAGAGAGAGAGAGAGAGAGAGAGAGAGAGAGAGAGAGAGAGAGAGAGAGAATGAGAAAATAAAGAATGAAAAAAATGTAAAGCGAGAGGGAATGAAAGAATGAAAAAAGAAAAGGAACAAGAAAATGAGAGAAAGATTGAGAGCAAGAGAGATTGAGAGAGTCAGAGTAAAAAGCAAGAGTAAGAGAGGCAGAGTGAGAGTAAGAGTGAGAGAAAGAAAAAGAAAGCGAATGTAAGCGAGAGGCAAAAGAGAGTGAGGGAGTGACAGAAAAAAACAAATAAAAAAAGCACAGGAAACAGGAAAGGTAAAAGAAAACATTACACAGAAAAAGAGAAATAGAAATGGGGAAAAAAGACACACACAGAGAGACAGAGAGAGACAGAGAGAGAGAGAGAAAAGGAGAGAAAGAGAGAAAAAAAAGGAGAGAAAAAAGGAGAGAGGAGAGAGAGAGGAGATATTGAACATTACAGTGATGGCTGAGACAGTCATGTTCATGCATATATCTGAGTGTAATCGGAGCAGAAAGCAGTTTTGCAGGAGATGTTGACAGACGCACAGGCACACACTGAGAAAGTTAGTCAGTGAGAGCAGCCGCCCCCCACTGAGTGACAGCAAGAGCCTCATCAGGGGGCGCACACACACACACACACATACACACACACAGAGGGCTACGGAGAGGAGGAAACCCATCGTGCCGCAGGGCCACAAGGCCCGACTGCGGCAGCATGCTGCGTAGCATGATTACTGGAGCACTGCATATTAAAGAGAGATGAAGGAAGCCCTGCTTTAGCGCAGGCCTCTGGTTACGCACTATACAAGCAAACTCACAGCAATTCTGTTCTATTCCACCTGCTCTGACTTGCCAGCACGGAGACACAGATGACACCTGAATGCCTGATTCTCTACAACGGCACAGCTTTAGCCAAGATCAGTGCAATGGTACACACTGCTGATAAATATGAAACACATGAGATCTACTCACTGCCTGTCAGATGGTACACATGCATTAGTATTCCAGTTCAAGTGTGTAGACCAGGTTCTCCACTGAGCCCCTGAGCTCCAGCAAATTCCAACATCCTCTCATCTGTATTCATGGCTTCATTTCACAATCATTTTACTGCGAGTGTGTGTGCGCATGTGTGTAGTTTGGGTTAAAGAGTGTGTGTTTAACAAGCCTACAGAGGCAGAGGAGAGGAGTGTGTGCGTGTGTGCGCGCTGAGGTGTGTGAGATGAGCTAGATATAGAAGCCCAGCACTCTCGGTAATAAGGTCCATAGTGCAGCAGCTTTTTTTTCCTGAAACAGAATAAAAATCTTTAACTCCACTCTCTTCCCCTCTCTCAACTGACCCCTCCCTCTACCTCCCTTCTCTTTCATCGCACCCTCTCCTCACCCTTCAGATTTCAAATATTTTTCCCGATGCAGAGAATGCAGTCAGAGATCTCAGACTTCGAGAGAATAACAGGCGACTAATGGACCAAGCTGTGAAACTGCTTTCATTTGACAATTCACACAGATGTGGAAGTCACATTACTTGGCATTAACCAGTGTCGTCAAACATTTCATTATATAGTCTCAGTTTACTGTACGCCTGGCTCTGCTAACATATACATATATGACCTGTGAATGTATAGTCATCTAAAGCCACACCACATTAAAAAAAAACAAAAAAAACTACCTTTTATTAAGATTAAGATACATATTGAGAGTTTTTCCATCTGAATTCACATATGCCCAAATCCTGAGGCAAATTATTCAGTAACTGCATGAAATAAATGTAAAAGGTAAAGTGCTTTTTTTATTTTATTTTTTTTTGGTAAAAGTTTCTCTCAAATTAACTGAAAATGTGTTTTATTATCACAAACATAAGACCATATGCTTACAATTTACTGCTGAAAGCCAAATATCTTAGACGCTTTCTGTATTCTTCTACAAAAACTTTTTTTTTTTTTTTTACAGTGCAGATCACTGACGAGACACCATCTGAGAATCCAGTTCATAGTTCAGATTTGTGGAAAAATGGCTCGCCTTTCAGTAAAATAAAAATTGTAAGCTCGGCTTCTTTTATTATAAAGTTTTAAAATGACATCTATTTGACTGGAAAGAAGACAATTACAGCCTCTGAAAAATTCTGACAGGTCAAGATAAGATTCTTCACAAATTCATAATACAGAAGCAAACCTTATCTTAAATTAAGAATCTTCTCATGGCATCTTGTCTTATCCCAAGTTAGGAAATCTTAACCCACTCGATCGAAGTCAACAGTCAACTATCACATCTGTTACCTAGCAACCAACCACATGCGCACAGCTGAGACGTAAACATGTAATCAAAACAACTGAGGTAGTTAGCCAGAGAGCTACTGTTAGCTACCGCTGCCGATGTAAAGAAAGGTCAAACAAAACTAAAGCGCAAGAAATTTGAAGCTAAGAATAACGTGAGAGCCCTTCATGCTGTTTATCAGAGCATCGCTGCTCCCCAGTTTCAGAAGGCAATAAGAGGGGACTATGGAGTGTCCAGGATGTTTAAAATGCTGTTAGAAAAAACAACTTCACACATCAAAGCACTGTATGCTGCCTGCCACTGTATAAAACAATAAACAGACAGTTAAAACAGAAGTTAAGGAGTTGTCTTAAAGTTAGGATGGAATTTAGGAAATTTTGTCTAGTTAGGATAATCTGGAGTCAATGGATAACATTACAAACCGCTATTACTGTTAGTTTCTGTCCTAAATTCAGTTCTATCTAAAGTTGTCAGGTGATTAAGCAAATAAGAGAAGATTTCAAACTTAAGACGTTTCTGTAATACAGCTACAGGTGCACCTGTTGAGGTGATGAGTCAAACAGAGATAGAAAATATCTTGGAAGAACATATTATTTATTTAAACCTCATACTCTTTTCATCATGCCTGTACCAAAAGAACTCTGAGGCCTTTAGAAAGAAAGTTACAGATGCATTTGAGCCTGGAAAGGGGTTAAGAAGGTATCCAAAAAAACTGGAAAATCAATTATTCCACTGTCCAGAAGATCATCTACAAGCAGAGCATATTTAAAACCACTGTCCAGGCCAGGCTGCCCCAGCAAATTTATCCCGAAAGCAGAATAAAATGACAATAGGAGTATCTTAACACTGCTGATATGAAAGCACATTCCTCTACCACCGGAAAAAAGACTGCACAAATTTGACCTACTTGGTAGGAAGCCAGGTGGAAGCCTTTGCCATCTAAAAAGAACATCAGGCAAAAGAGTAAAGTTTGCTAATGAATTTCTAAGCAAGGACCAGGACTTCTGGAGCTGTGCTATAGACAGACAGCTCAAAGACAAAGCTGTTTGGCCAAAGTACCATAAGTAATGTCTGGCAAAAAACAACAACAGCATTTGAATAGAAGAACTTTATAATAACTGTAAAGCATGGTGGTGGAAATGTTATAGGTTGGGGCTACTTTGGGGTGTGGCCAACTTGCAATCACAGAATCGACTATCAATTCTCTTTCATACCAAAGAGTGCTGGAGGAGAAGGTGAGACCAAAAAAAAAAAAAAAAGTTGAAGCAGAAATGGACCTTCCATCAGGATAATGATCCCAAACGTACAAGTAAATCCACCAAGGAGTGGCTCAAAAGAAAGATATGGAGGGCTATGGGATGGCACGATCAAAGCCGAGATCTGAATCCCACTGAAATGCTGTGGGGGGATTTGAAACAGACTGAATACACAGGAAACCCCTCAAACACTGCACAGCTGAAAGAATTCTACACAGAGGAACAAGCAAAAACTTCTCCCAGTAGTGAAAGTTACTTGAAAAGCCTACACAAAAGCTGTTTCTGCTAATGGGGAAAGCACCAGTTACTGAAGTCAGGGGTGTGCTTACTTTTCCAAAAGAGAGAGGGAAAAAAAAAGCCTTTTTTTAAATAAATGATTGCAAAGTCAAATTACTATTTTGTTCTATTACTTACCATTTATCTATGGATAGTGTTTAACTGAAGATCAAATACAGATATGCCCACACGTCAAAAAAAGGGGAAACATCTCAAGTTGTATGCTTGCATACTTGGCTGAAGTAGCACCATTTTCCAATTTTTGTGACAAAAACCCTTATTACAAAATTCCAATTAATGTGGGAAAAATCTGTTGCACTTAAATCTTTTCAAATCCAATCTTGGCCACTTTCATATGTGGTCCTAAATCTATTACATATCCCATTCATGTGGAACTTAGTGCCACTAAACACTACAAAAGCAATGCATCTGACCTTTTTTCACCCTAATCTTGATCTAATAATGAGAGCAAAACATCTCTGCAACAAAGGCTTGATCTCATAGCCAGCTTGTTTCTGTGCTGTTCATTACAAACACAGTTCATTCAAGTGTTATTATGGATTAGGATGTACGCAGGCAGGCTGTTTCAGGGGACACTCACATTAATGACAGGTTCAGGTCATTTAACTACACAAATGTGGACTATGAAGTTTGGAAAATTGGATTTGACAAAAAATGGAAACTGTGCACTGAGGCTTGAAAATGTGAACATAGCCTTTGTGGAAGCGTTCACAGATCCTATTGATACAAACTTAAATATGGTATTTTTCAGTTAACTTCAATGTATAATAATTCCACATTTTATATTTTATCCCCCAAAATATATTAAGTTCAGCAAATAGCCTTTTTAATTATGCATATACTTCAAAACATTATCATTTCAATGTGATATCAATATTTTTTCTTAACAAAACAAAATATGTCTCATCCAGGCCACAAAAAATACTAAATGGCCAAAACTCTACAGGCACACAATTTCTAGACAGGCACTTGTGCAAGAAAAAGGACATATAAAAAAAAAGGAAACAACTTCAACAAGAGACTTGAAACTATGTCTGAAAGGCCACTGGAAGGAGAAACAAGGTTTGCAGAGCGCTCCAATATTCAATAGAGACATTCAACAGAACTTTCTGTGAAAAGGGTTGAGGGAGAGAGAGGCCTTCAATGGCCTTGGCTTGTACAATATCAGCTCAAAAGAAGCACAATTTCCATCACCACTGGGTCTTTTGCACAATAGCTGAATGCCTCCAAATTGAGCATGAAACTTGCAGAACTCAGGAGTGCACAGCGAAGTAGCCTTCACCGACGTTGACCGTGTCTGTAGTACCCAGCTTGGACTGCTGGGTTTCTGTGTAATGAAATGTCACATGTGCACCTGCTTGATTTATTAGACAGGCAAAAGCGAACCACCGCAGGGACTTGGCTACAGCCTGTGCAGCGTAACCATCTGCTTAAGTCTGTATTTAAAAGGGAACTTTGTTACCCCGTGACCGCTGAGCTTAACCAGACGCACATCCCCTCAAACCTGCCAATCACCCTGGACCCCCTGCATGGCCCAGTCACAGCCCTGATTGGGTAACCTGTTTCACTTGCAAATTGGCTCGTGCATTATTGATGCACTGCGCATTTTAGGAAATAGACTGTGCTGAATCTTCTCACACATCACTTCCTGCTCTTGCCTTGTCTTCTCCTTCTCTTCTTCGCCCCCAACTAGGCCTGGGTACTGGAACATATTACATAAACAAACAAGACCTGTGGCAGCCGAAGTCCACTATAAGTCCATAAGTATGTGGACAACCTTTCTAACTGGTGAATTCAGTGAATTCTACTTTAAGGTGCATGGATGGCGAATTCAAGTGTGCACTCAGCTTGTGTAATCTCCACAGATGCTCTGGAGTAGCTGTACTTGAGCCAAAAGTCATAATGCCCAATGCCAGCTGTTGGCTACAGGGGTATAAACCTCCTCAGCATTGGCCTGTGGAGCAGTGGAACAGCGTTCTCTGGAGTGATGGCCAAAACCTTTGGGATGAGATGGAGCAACATCGGTGATCCAGAACTTACGAACGCTTTTGTGGATGAATGCAATCAAACTCTCACAGCAATATTTCAATATCTAGTGTAAAGCCTTCTCAGAAAAGTAGAGGCTGTTACTGCAGAAAAGGGGAACAAACTCCCTATTAATCATTTCAGAAGAAATGCAGGATGAATGCACAAGAAGCTTTTAGACATACAGTTTAAGTAAGGGTACTTAATAAGAGCTGATATGAACATCTGTCCGCCTGTATTGTATATCCCATCTGTTGTATCTTTTCAAAAGTTCCGTCTACTTTCGAAAAGCGTCACTGGAAGGTAATTTTCCTAGCCCAGGTGTCGGCAACCCAAACGTTAAGAAGAGCCATTCTGTCCTTTCAGCAAAAATCAAACCACTTTGAGAGCCACATCTTATTTTACCATCTTGGCTGTAAATATATCTCAGTATGTGCTAATGTACTAGTATAGGCCAACAAATACATTAGAAATGAAAACGCAGACTTATGTTGCTCTGCTTTAAGCTTTAGCTCAGCTATAACCACTTTTCTTGCATCTCCGGCAGGAAACTTTTCCAAAGGGTTTACACCCCAGTAGAACAGTTTCATGTAAAATGTCTCTCAAATGTTTGTTTGTTTTTTTTTTGGGGGGGGGGGGTTGTTTTTTTTTTTTAATAAATATGGCTGAAATCAGATTCTCATTCACCTGATTCTTGTTTGGATTTTCCCATTCCACCTTAAATGGTGCAGCAGTTCTGTTCTGGTGCACCATTCAGGTTGAACGGGAAAATTTTGAACGAGAAGCAGACTTCAGCTTCGTGCCATTTTAGTTTTTGGTAGTTACTGCGGATTAAACGCATCATGAAACCAGCTGGTTTGAATATAAAACACAAATAAGTCCATTCGTCAAATTGTCGACGTTTGTTTTCAGTCTTTCTCTTTGCCTTTTTCATTAGCGACTAACTTGACGAGATTGTTGTCGTTGCTATGGTGACCAGCAGTCTGCATGCCAACATTCAGGGTTAAAGGGTGAATTAACAGTTACATATTAACTCCCGTGTTTGACCATTTACTGATAAAACTGTGTTGAACGATCGGCAGAGTTTTATTTTACTGTAAAGGAGGCTTATTTTATTTTTACCTATAAATCTAACTTTGCTGTGGAGCCGCAACAGGGCAGTAAAAGAGATGTATTTTGCCGAGAGCTGTCACATTTTACATTTTGTCCGGAGTATATAAATTATATATATATAATTTTTTACAATAAAAATCAACGGCATCAACAATTAGTCGACTTTGACAACTGATTGTTTCAGCTTCAGAGTACAGGACGAGGCACACCATAAAATTGCTGGACATGACCCTGCAGCACCAATCAGACGGAAAGGAGTTACAAAGGTCAGTGAGGTTGTCAGGGTGTCAACAAAGTAAGTAGGAGTGGGAGAGGTCAGGAACACCCTTTGAAGGTCAAGTGGCTAAGTGTGAGTGACAAGAGCATGAAAGAGAGACTTAATGAGGGCGTCAAAAGAATCGCCCTCTTCAGACTCATCTAAAGCATCCTCACAATGTTCCACCCTTCTCAGGTCTGAATCATGGGTAATGCATTTTTCTCATGCTGTCTCTCTCTTTCTCAATGAAGTGCAGAGCGCGAATTCCTGTACGGTGCATTCTACCATCTCATTAATCACCTCTGAGCAGCAGATCTAACGTAAGCTTCATTTAATCTCTTTAACTCCTTTTCAATTACAATCATATAAAACCACATTTAACCACTTCGAGTCCGCAATCTACCCGCCACAGATTATCCAATTTAGAACAATGCTGCTTATCGGCGGCTGTATCTCTCCGTCTTCATCTCCTCACACCCCCGCGGCTCAATCCTGCCAGCCTTTTATTAGTTTTATTGTTTATTAACGATCCCACTAATGCATGCCACTCATCTATATGCAGATGACGCTCCTCTTACTCCCCCCTGACGAATTGCTGTCTGTGCGAAAAGAGGGACCAAAGGGTCTGCCCCATGTTCACTCGCCTCGCTCGTAAAACACCCGGGCTCTCTCCTTTCTTCAACAAGATTTACGGAGAAGAAGCTTTATTGAGGCAGTATTGGACCCACCGGCCTCTTTGGCACGATGTGGACTTGATTGGAGCGAGTGGGTGTGAGTGGGCTTCATGGAGGTTTCCTTTGTCTGTGTTGCGGCCGAGGATAGGAAGACAGACAAAGCGCACAGCGGACGACCTTGGGAGCCGGTTTCCACCCATCCTAGCTCTCACTCCGTTCTCGCTTTCATTAGCTCTCCTCATTTAGTAGATTAACACTGCCCACATAATGACCATGCCTTTGCTACTTGTGCAGCGAGAAATGAGGGATAAGGAATAAGAAGGCATCTATCATTTTGATTGATTTACACACACGGATTTAACCTCAGAGTTAAAAGCAGATATGCAGCTGACATTTGTAGAATAGGTTTATTAGCTGGGTTAGCCTGCAAGCTGCTCTGGTATATCTGGAGCAATAAATCCTCAAAAGCAGCAGAATGAGTGTTTCAATTAGGAGCACAAAGGGGGTAAAGTCTTTAAAAAATCATTAACCAAGGAGCAGGTCTATTTTTAACAGAGTACAGCAGGGAGCCTGTGCTTGTACTTTCATCTTGCAAATATGAGTGGATTGGCAGGCCTGAATTTTAGCAACACTATGCAGAAGGGAGTAAGAAAAACGTACAGCAAGAAACAGAAAGCATCTACTCTGGCATCTCACTAAGGCACTCGAATACACGCACGTCTGCTCACGTACTGTAACTTCTATGACTGATGTCCACCTCGAAGAAAGTCACAGCCTTCAAATACGAATGCATTATTCCCTGAGCTAATTCAGCCCAAGCATAAGAGCACAGCATCCAAGACTTGGCTAGAAAACAGGCTTTCAACAAGACTGCGATTCTATCCACTGATGGTTAAAGCTGCGACTTGGGGACATTCAACCCAGGCTGGTGTCAACGAGGATGTTTTCAGGGCAGAAGCCGGATCAGCGCCACGGCCATTTGAAGCTAATCCAGTTAGCAAGCCAACTCTTCCTGTCTGCCTCTCCTCTCATATATCAAACTTGGCCACTCTTTTCTCTTTCTTTCTCCCTCTCCCTGTCTTAACGTCCAGATTTACTTAGGCTTAAAACATACTAGAAACCTATTGGCAAGGGCAATTAAACCTGATAAGTGTCGTATGCAGCGAGCATTATAAACATAGTGTAAAATCAATAACGGTTTCTCAAGAAATACACTCAATATTGTGTGGTTTGGTGTTGGGCGAGTGGGTTTTGCACACTTGGTACAATATTTCATGCCTGAATTACTTAGTTCATCTCAAACCCTGATTTATCAGAAATCTTTAAAGACATCACTGTCCTAACTAACTGTTTTTGTTCACCCCTCACTTTATTTCATCCAATCATCTCCTCATCCATCTCTCCTTCATTTCTGTTCTCTGCCTTTCTTTATTTTTTCTCTCTCTCGTTCACATATAGACTTCAGAGATGGCTGGGACATGGACACTCCTCTAAAAATAGGGGAAAAGCAGCGTCTGTTAATCGGCTACCATGGAAACAGATCAAGAACAAAGCTCAAAATGAGCTGAAGAGAAAATTCAAGAGAAAATGTAAAGTTCGAAGTGCACTGTAATTTCAAATAAATCACTCAGCATCAAGTTGATTTCATTATGAATTCAAAGGCAATTGTACAGAACTACTTAATAGCACAAATAAATAATGTGAAAGTGGTGACTATTCTAAATAAAGTGGGCACTGTTTGATCTTATATTGATCAGGGGTGGAAATGGGCAGGTTTTACTGGGGGAGCCCCATTTTTTTTGTGTGTCACCAAAATAAATCTTGGGAATTTAGTTGTTTTTATTAATCAATAATATGTGAATGTAGCGCATTTACTGCACTCAAAATAATACGGTTTTCTTCTGCAACTTTAACCTCAGTCTTTAAACCTATTATTTTTTCTTAGAGGAGGAAAAAGCTTAAAAGTCTGAAAAAGGATCATATATTTTGAAAAATATTATTAAATTGGTTTATAAACTAAGAGGTACAACCACCTTCTAAAAGTTAAACAGACAGCAGCATATTGTGGCTGTTGGAACAAAATCTTGTATCTCCAAAATGATAACTTTAAACGAGAGGGAAAAAAACCTACATTACTTCTAATGCAAGTCAACCGAGCCAGACTTCTTTCCAAGTCATTTCCAAGTTTCCTTTGGTCTATTCTTCGTGGAATTCACACAGAATGTAAAGGACAACAAGCATTTTCAGATTATTTCGAAAACTGAAAAATACAGACAGACACACACACACACACACCCCTAGGGGCAATGTATCATGTCCCATTGGCCTGACTGCATATGTTTGGACTGTGGGAGGAAACCGGAGAACCCACGCAGACACAGGGAGAACATGGAAACTCCACACAGAGAGGACCCTGGTCACCTGGCCGGAGAATCGAACCCAGGCCCTCCTCGCAGTGAGGCGACAGCGCTACCCACCACGCCGTATTTGACTTGAAAGTCAAAAATGTCCATATGTAGTGAATTGCTGACATGAGTAGGCTAGTTAGCTTGGTATCAGTCATTACTTCTCCTTTGGATCACAATGATGAACATGCTATTTACAACTAAAAATGCGTCATGGATGAAAAACTAAAAAGTGAAAGAGCACTAATTTTTGATTGGAGGAGCTTTTGGAGCCATGGAGGTTGGGTGGGCAAACTTTATAAACTTTCTATTGGCTAAACAAGCTGTAGGATAGACTTGTGTTCAGTACCAATCGGGTTCATTCACACCAGGCCCGGGCAATAGGGTGATGTAATCGGATATTGTCAGGTGATGAACAAGTAACCAAAGCAATAATCACTGTAGGAAAATAACAGAATTAGAGAGGACCACAAACAGTTTGTAACCATGTTGGGTAATTGGGGCTCAAGAATTGCAGTTTCAGAAGTGTACAGGTGACTTGTGCCCTAGTAAGTGAGAGAAAGAGGGAGAGATTTGTTAAAAAGCTGCCTGTTAGTTCTCTCTTGCTACGTGCTGTAATGCTAGCTTTACCGCATGGCTTTCCCTTCTACTCATTTTACTTTGTGTTAAAATATTTGTCTTTTATCGCACACCTGAGTACTTGTGTTTTACCCGGCGCAGTAACGTGTGAAAGTACATCGAGTTTGTACAGAAGGGTGGTGTACTTGCAATGTGTTGGCAGGGCACAGTCATTTGCAATCAGGTACTTGTGTACTTGCCTAAAGCAGCCTAGCTCTAACCTGGAGAGAAAGTTCTTGTTATCACAGTCTACGGGTGGTACATTATTTATTACCTGAAAGAAAAGAAATAAATAACTAGGCATAAAGTTTTATTCACTGTTACAACATTGAGTTTTAATGAGTCCTTTAAAAAAGGCTATGGTGGGGTGTGTGTTTGTTACATGTGATTTAGTGAGTAATATTTGCAGTATTTTCTGTACAGTTTAGTTGTTCCACTGGTTAGGTGAACTAGGAAAACTCTGCTGTAATGGCGGAAAATGGCTTGTTTTATTTTAAAGTGGAAAGCATGTGGGCGTAGCTTTGAAAAATCACTTGAAGTCTGAAGTTTTTAAGAGCGAAATTTATTATAACGACAGATGAACTAGTTTCATAAGATGTGAGGCTACTCAACAATGCTTTAATATAGTGTAAAACAATTTTATTTCGTTTTCCTTTCTTTCAAATTTGAGCCAGAAAGTTGTTCTGTCCAAGATTTTATTCCACAACAGCACTCTGACCCATTTCCACCTCTGACAGTGGTCCTTGATAAATGACATGTTTATACTTCAAGCATTGTACATCAGATGAAACCTCTTTTACACATTTCAAGTAAAACCTGGTCTCTCCTCAGCCCTAAAAATGTGTGTTTTGGCTGTTTTCGCTCTTTGCTCTTCCTCTCTCCCCACCACCCAATTCATAGGAATCGATGGTGAGCATAGAAAGCAGCAGGCTGACTGTATCACTTCTACGCAGATAGGTGGAGGTATTGATATGAGGAGCATTACTCGACTAGGGTTCAATGTGAATACAAACACACTCAGGCCAGGCCTAGTGAGGATTAACAGGGAGCAGACTGTGAGCTTCCACTGCAGAGTATTGATCGCACAGGAAAACCAGCCGTGAAGAGGGGGAAATACCAGCACTGACACACACATGCACACACGCGCACACACACACACACACACACACACACACACACACACACACACACACACACACCCCCTAGAGTGTCCAGCAACTGAGGCATAGAGGAGGTGAAATCATGGAGGGGAGAAGGAATGACAAACTGCCAGAAGGACAAACCAACAGATTAATATCCCCGTGTGTTTGTGATATTACAGGCTGTTGTCCGCCAGAGGCTTCAAAAAAAAAAAAAAAAGCATTCTATTACATGAAGACAGGCTATAATCGATGAGCGTGCCCTTTATTGATCAGACCGGTAGAGGGGGGGCATCTATTTCTGCCTGCTGTCCTGTCCCTGCTGCTGCTCACCTCACAGCGAGCAGGGGCACGCAGCCCTGAAACCAAATCTCCGCACTCAATTACCGCCGCCGCATGTTATTCTATACACAGCCGCTCATCCCACAGCGCTGGACAAAAGAGAGAGAGGGAGGAAGGAAACAGACGAGAGGGCGTCCCAAACTCCCGCTGCTCCTCTTTCAGCCTCTCCACTCATTCACTGACTCATGGACTAGTCATCATCAAAACGGCACCAGGAGCCTCAGGCGCTGGGCATGCCTATGCACTCAAGCTATGATGAAAAGTGGAACCAGAAAAGAAAAAAAAATTGCTATCCATTCATCAGAAGGCTAGCATTTTGCTTCCAGTCCCTGCAATTTACTGAGAAAATTCTATCGCAAGCCAATTACTGACTAACAAATATATTCTCCATGCTAGGAAGATGAACTTAAAAGAAAACTATTAATTTAATTTCAGTCCACTACTGCAGAAGAGCTTTACAACGTTCTTTTTCCCCAAATACTGAACACCACAGCTAATTGCCGCAATACATAAAATCATATTGAGCATTGGACTATGAACAAGAACAGTAAACTAAATAGCAAAGTACACATGAAACTCAGAATTAGATCGTAGCACATTAAACCAACACATTGAAGAACTTAAAGACCAAGCCATATGTGAATTAAAGACCAAGCCATATGTGAATACACATTTTAGCCAACAAAGCAGGAATAAATGAAACATTCTACACCAATCAATGCATCAGATTAATAGTTTTCTACAGGAATAAGTATGTACCCTTCGAGGATTTGCGTGAATGAGGAAAGTAAATGCTTTTGCAGTACATACAAGGGACTCGGCACTCTGCTAAGCCGATGTCGCGAGGGCTTGTAAATGCAGAGGCAGGAATGTGCTCAAGGCCTCTCTTTGTGAAGGTGTGACGAGTTTGCCTCTTGGTGTTTCCAGCGAGATGCTGCTTTCATTCCCAAACACAGAATGTAACGCTTTCATCTCTGTCCAGAAAGCACCTGTATGGTACAATGCCGCTTCATTATGTGCGGCTGAGGCTGGGTCAAGCCAGTCATTCATCCATAAGGTCCCACAGCCCATTGTGTTAAACTATTCTGTTGCAATCATTGTTCTAACTCTTTGGCAGTCCTTCTGAATATGCCAGTCCTTATAATAAAAAGTTCACTTTCTCTTACAGAAGCTAATATATGGTTGGATTTGTGCAAAGGCATTAGAGCTTTAGAGGTCAAACCAACATTTAAACAGCCTGCACTACTTGGTCAAAAAGGATGCTTCACCTGACTACCGCCTTGTTTTTTTTTTAGCCAACATCTTCAGCTATGCTTATACATGAGAAGTGAATGAGAAGTGAATCCCTGCAGTCATGCGCTGAGCTGGACATAATACCAGTATTGTGCTTATACTCATCTTACTGTGACTGCAACAAGGCATATAAAAATGCTCCGGTGAATCAATAATGTGACAGTTTAATAATAATTACTTTGGGCTGAATGAATACATGACGCACACTACCACATTTCCAGCACTAATATAAAAAATGCTTTGCTCTTTAAAAAGGCAAACTGGCATTTTACCTTCATAAATAAAAACTCAGTGGCCTACTTTCAGCACTACGCGGAAAGAAGGAAGCCTGTGTTGATTCAACCGAAAAATATTTCAGTTTTCCTGATAGAAACACACACTGAAACCTCACAGAGGGTTTAAGGGGCTCATGTGCATACTGCAAGCTTCCTTAATAGAGAAAATGCAAATCATAACACAACGTGCAGTAAACAAAACATTGTCCAGACTTTGTTTGCCATAACCTCCAAACAAAAGCCCACAAGGAATTTTCGATCAACATTACTCTGTAAATGTGATGAGATGGCAGGCTTATCTGTAAGAGAACTGCATGTCTGCTACCTGAATCAAAGCTGAGACTCAACTGCCACTAGTGTGAGAGCCCCATACGTTCTCAATGTGAAGTGTGCTTGTCTGCGACTCTTGCTGTCTGAAGCAGAGCTCAGAACAACAGAGGGAATATACTGTCCTCTTTTCGATATCAAACAAATGACAGCATAGAAAATGCGCAAAATGCTACGCTGCTCTACGCTCTGTTCAGCTGCCGTCTTACAAAAGGCTTGCTAAACTCAAATAGCTGTGTGGTTTCACAAAAGAAACACTGCAGCCGAAATGCTAGGCAAACAGCTCTTCTCTCTCAAAGGCACGACTGTGAGCAACAGGCGTCTGATCCAGACTCCAGCTGAGACGAGACAAACAGTGAAATTCTGACATGTACATGACAATGTATAAAGCATAGACATGTTTCCCCAAGTGATTGGCACAGAAGTGATGTTTAAAGCATGATGTTTTTGATGTACGCTTTTCACATACAACCCCCTTTGATTCAGTTTCACAAGCACAGTCTGGGTGTTTTACTGAAGACTGGCGTATACAAACCATTGACAAAACACTGTGTCAAATGGAAAACTGATACATCAGCTGTTTATTCTGCCCAGCTTCAAATTCAAAACACTGCCGTGTTTTTCAGAGGAAGATGTTCTGTAAAATAATAAGACTGCAATAAGACTGCTTTGAGAAAAGATGCTTTCTTGGAGAGGCAGGCTGCAGTAATGGCTTTGGTCAGGTCACTGGAGAGGAGTGGAGTAGTGGTCCTTTTGGCAAAGCCTTCAGAACATCTTTTTTTTCTGTCTAAGGGACTTGTGCTTACTGAGCACTGTCCTGTCGGTCAGATCTAGTGTAGCCCTGTTGTGAGCGCAACAAAAGCAACTTTGATCAGTCCCGGCTCACAGGGCTAGACCTGCAACTGTGGCCGAGAGCTACAGGTCTATGCATACTCGCTTCGGTGCACCAGTATCAAGCTAAATGCTACCTAATCAGCAAACAGTGAGGCTTCTGGAGCAAGATACAGATGCTGAACTGATACAAATGTCCAGCGTCTCGTTTTTAAAAGCTAAAAGTCTGGCTTTCGAGACTTGAATGACCCCGGCACTTCATAGAACGCAAGACAAATGATCATGAGACGGGCGAGAATCCTTGCTTATGTCCACTTAAACTGGAATGACCACCAGAGCAGCAGATTCCGGAGTACTTGACAGACAAAACTTCATCAGAACACAACAGACACCCAACAGGCATGCTCTCAGATCACTGCCGATCCTACCGCCTTTCCTTAATCCAGTCAGCCACAACTGTCTCTCTCAATGAACTACCACTGACCCCTTTCTCTCCTCTGCAAATGATCCTACAAATAAAGCACAGATTAAACCCCAGCAGGACACAGTCAGAAACCACCTGCAGGCTACTGGGAAAAGCTTGTGTCGCAGGCCACAGCCTGCGCAATGAGACATAAAAGCAGCGGCGGAGCACCAATACTCTTTAAATTAAAGTGATGAATGGGTTCTTTGGTCTAATGCCATAAGAAAAAAAAGTTTTTATATAATTTTTAATTAATGTTGTGCTTTAACCCAAACTGGCTATTTATTTAAAATATGCAAAAAACAGTAAAATACAGACACTTTTATTAGACCTTGAAATATTACATGGACACTATTAAAATTTAAATGTCCCCAGGTGCTCAGTCTTTGAAACCTACCTATCTGATTAAACTAGAACCCTGGCATCATTTCTCTGTTGCACGTTCAATGAACTGCTGAGCTGATGTTAAGTGTTTATATTGAAGGAACTGCAGCTGAAATGCATTTTGGGGATATGATTGGTAAGAAATTGTACATAATTCAGGTGTAACCACTGTCCCATAGATTGCTGTTGGGGACGGAGAGTCGGAGCACATTACGTTGTAGTGCATGCTGGGGACTGTAGTGCAGCACTTTGTGTAACGGGCTAATATTAATAGAAAATTAAAGTACTTTTGCGGGCTGGATAGGATTGTGCGGCAGGCCTGATCTGGCCCGTGGGCCATGTGTTTGACCCATGGGCCACAGATGAACAACATATGGTTCCCCTAAAGTATATTTCGGTGTATATTTCTTTAAAGGACCACTCTTTTACTGAAATGTGCAAGACTGAAGAACCTTTTTTAAAACTTTAAAGATATACCACAATGTGAAGGTTCTACACCAAATACAGGGTTTTTCCTGGAAACGCTACATAAAAGGTTCTTCATTCTCACACATTTCATTCACAAAAGCAGCTCTTTGGGAAACTATCCACTAAAAGGTTTTTAGGGAATCAAAAGTGGATCTTCTGTGGCATGGCTCCAAAGATCTCTTCGAGATCCATTATCTTTACCAGCGACGGCCTTCTGCGGCCTTAAGAGGGTCTAGGAGGAGGCTCAGAGTTCCGCTGGCTGATGCACCGCAGGCAGTACCAGTTGAGTACAGAGCAGCCAAGTGGAGCAAAAAAGGGCAACAGGGAGCCTGTATGTCACATCCCATATCGCCCCTTGGGTCTCCTCACATACTGCCTGAGAGGAAACGAGCCATGAAAATACAGGAAATTACATGATGCGAAACGCATCGGCACGTCATGGGAATACGTCTCATCGATTAACTCAGCACTCACATGGGCTGGGTAAGAATCAAAACAAACACATTCTGGCTTTCTTCACCACCAAAAAACAAGCCAAACATTCTTTGGGAGGTCTGTGTGCTAACACTGTAGCAACAACAGTGATAATGAAGCACTCAAGTGAAGCTCGATGTGACCATTTTCAATACAGATCACTGCCAACTCGCACTACCACATAGGAAAAAATTAATTGCCCAAAAAACTGCACCTCTGATTAGTATGCCATGCTAGGCTGCTCATAAAAGATCGCAGAGAAATCCCCAAAGTGTTTGCAATCCTCCGAATTCGATGCCAGGCTCCGCAGTAATTTGTAGAGGAGAGCGCAGGGTGGTACAGGCCCTCTGAGAGGCAGAATGGAACATTCACTAGAATGCAGATGAACAAGACAAAGAACAATGAGTGAAGGGACAGAGAGAGGGTGGAGCAGGGGAGAGGCAGAGGGAAGAGGGGACAGGGCAGGAGAAAGCAAAGGAAAAAGGCAGTGCAGAGAGCGAGGGACAGAACGAGAAAGAGCAAGAGTGAGAAATAATAACTGAGGAAGAGTTAAAGTAGGAGGAAAGAGTGTAACCAGGAGGGAGAAAGTGCTCGAGAGAGAGAAAGAGAGAGAAAAAGCAGGACAGAAGAGGAAGGGAAAGGGAGAGATAGCGGCCGCCACACAGCTTGGCTCCAGGGACGGATTATGGCTCAGGAAGCCTCCGTCCTGCTGGACAGGCTGGCGCAGGGGTTAGGAAAGTGATTTTATTTTGGAAGGCTTTATCCTTGTGAAGCTCTGGCAGAAGGCAGCACATGATAAAGAGGGTTTTAAAGCCTTTAACTCTTCCCTCCCTCGGATAGACTGTGTACTCTCTCTAGTATTTACTTACACATCAATTTGAGTAAGACGATCGCGGCGCAGATAAAAACGATGTTGTTCAAAAGGTACTGCTGAAACGGATTAGAGCTCTGTGGCATGTCATTATGAATAAAAGATATTCATCATTTCACAGATCCAACAGGAACCTGTCACAGAGAAAGATGTGCAAAGTGAGAGACAGATACATAGATAGATGAAGAGAGAGATACAGAAGGAGAGAGTAAGAGAGAGAGAGAGAGAGAGAGAGACTGTTGTTTGACCCACTGCCACACTGCTCTGGTTTTGAAGCACAGATCTAAACACGTGTCCCAGTCTTCCAATACTGAGCTGTACAGCTAATCAAATCAAGTCCACTTCTATTCCAAATTAACCATGCAGCTCAAATAAAACTGTTGTGTGTATCTTACAATAAGAACGATACACACATGCCCTACAGCAACGTGTGCCGGACACAAAGTAAAGCTGATTTTCTTTCACAGATCTGACACTAATCTGACACTCTGCCTGTACCAACTTCTCACTGACTTCAATTCTGACTTGGGTAACATCACAACTTAAGCCTGCCTAAAAATCTGACAAAACAAGGATATTAAAAGCATCTACATGTCCTATTAAAACATGCTCCATGCACGTATGATCAGCTATAAAACACATCAAGGCCTTTGTACCAGTTATATTAGGACAAAGCACACAAGACCTGGTTGAGACAGCAAAGAGTGCACATGCCAGGCCTCAAAGTTCCAGTCACTACAGCCAATTTCAGGTCCTATTAAAACCCTCCTGTCAAATAGGTTCTGCTAAACAGACAAACTGACTACATGAAGTTGGCTTGTGAGGGTCATCGCCAACAGCAGAGGCAGAAGTGGTCAAACTTCAGTGGTAATTAGCCAGACAGCGTTTCAAAAGGATTTTGTCTATAAACAGATTAGCTATGAAAAAATGAAGTTAAGGATAAAATCCCACGATTAATTTCTTCTTAAGCCAGGCTTACCCAGTGGCACGTCTTAGGCGAACATATGGAATCATTTCCAGTAACGCTATAATATTCTATGTATGCATATCATGTGGTCATAAAGGACTGTGGAAACAAAAAAGTTAGTCCACTATTAAACATGAGAACATAGTCACACGGTAAACCACATGGACACGTTAAGATAAAGAACAGGCGGCTGGCCATGAAACGGATGAGAACCAGCTCGTCGCTGGAGTGATCAGAATAATCAATAACCCCGGGTAGACACCATGCATGTTAATGCGAGCCAGTCAGGGCAAAGCTGGTCTGCAAAGGTGTCGCTCTTGTGCATTACCTCTGCGGCTCTGCAACAATAAGTGCCGTAACGCCACATATTTCTGGCTGAAAAACACCAGCAACGCTACTTTACGCAGCGCTCAGACATTAAACAGCACCGGCGAGTCGATAAGGCACCACGTTCGCCACAGAGACGTTAACCAAGTCCTCTAAAAAGGGGAAAAAAGATCTCCGGCTGTCGGTTTCACCATCTGGAAATTACAGACGCCAGTCTCGGGCCATGAATAAGCCTCGTAAGTGAATGAGCTCCACCGGCTATGAAGCTTTCTCACGCACAAATGTCTATTCGTCCCTTAGCCAAAGGCTTTTAGACAGAACGCCACCGACTGGGCCACAGCGAGCGCTTACCTTCCCTTCGGGTCGGGTCGGTTAGGAATATCCCTGCTAGCCCCTCTCCTCAGGGTGAAGCGCTCCCTCTCTCTCTCCCTCGCTCCCTCCTGCCTTTAATATTTCAGCAGGATCCTGTGAGAGCTGCGGGAGCGGCGCGCGCCTCTCACAGCCCACCGCACAACTGAGGAGGGGCGGGGAACGCGCGGTGACGTCACGCCGCGTGCTACAGACCGGACTTTACATCGAAGTACAATTTCGGGTTATTCACCAAAGTCATCCAGCAAAACCTCTTTTTGGTGCCAAGAGTCGAGGTAATCTATTATTATCTCGAGCGTGCAATATATATTCTTTCTGTGCCATAATTCCTGAGATATGCAATATTATATAACTCTATAAGCCATCCAAAGTGCAATAACTAACTGCTCACTTGTCTGTTTAGAATAGTTTTATAGTCCTTTTTCTTTATATATAAGATTTTTATTTTATACTATTTTTCTTAAACCTGCACTTTATATATTTTAGCCTTAAGTTTAACTGATTTGTGTGTAAAGTGCCGTTGGATTGCTGCTCAATTTCGTTGTACACTGTGCAATGACAAAGGCATCTTATCTTATCCATCCATTTCCTAAGCCGCTTCACCGTTCAGGGTCACGGGGTGGGTGCTGGAGCCTATCCCAACGGTCATCGGGCGGAAGGCAGGAAACACCCTGGACAGGTCGCCAGTCCATCACAGGACAGACAGACAGACAGACAGACAGACAGACAGTCAGTCACTCACACACACACACCCAGGGGCAATGTAGCATGTCCAATTGGCCTGACTGCATGTCTTTGGACTGCGGGAGGAAACCCACACAGACATGGGGAGAACATGCAAACTCCACACAGAGAGGACGAATCAAACCCAGGCCCTCCTTACTGTGAGGCGACAGCACTACCCACTGCGCCGCCCTCTCATCTTATCTAACCGTTGATAGAAGATGTACTTTATTTATAGTGAATGTGAAGTTTATTTTGAAAATGCTTCATTAGTTCTACAAATTACCCAAATGATCTGAAAAATGTATATTTTTTAAGTGTAATCTACTTATTTTGCTGGCAAAGTATATTCATGAATGTAAAAAGGGAAAAGAGTGCACCCCTTTTTTTTCTCACTACATCAAAGTTGTTGAATACTATGTGAAAAACATCTCTTCTTCCTGTCATAAGAAAGATGTGAAATCCCAGAACGTGTGCTCTGATTTTGGCATTTTATGTAAACAGGTCTTTGTTTAATTTCTGTACTATATTTTTGTGTCTTTGAATGAACTGATATTTCATGATCATTTATTTATCTTATTTTTTCGATTGATTTTGTATGTTTATTTCTCATCTCTCGCCCCTGTTTGTAGCTTCTTTCTCCAAAATGATAAAAAAAACCTTAAAATAAAAATAAAATTTAAAAAAAGAAAAAAAATGTAGAGTTTGGTCTCACCCCCTTCACTCTTTGTGTAGGTCCGTCTCTCCTTCCCTCAGTTTGCCTGTCGTTTCTCGCTTTTTCCATTTTCTTTGCTGTTTCTGTTTCATATTGACCATGCTTCTCGAGAGTAGGACTGCTGGTCTGAGATCTGTTCTGTCCCTAAGGTTGGAGGAATCTGATTCTAGATCAGTACTTCCGCTTTCAGAAGCTTTGAGAATGCAGCCCTGGGCTGACCTAGGATCTATTCCAGTCAGTAAAGTCACAGTGAATAAGAGAGAAACTCTGATCCTAGATCTTCTCTAGTTCTACTCTGAGAAGATTTGTAAAAATGGGCCTGGTATTCTGAGTCTTCTGATGTAATTGCACCTAAATCAGGGGTATTCACCTCTGGTCCTGGAAGACTGGTGTCTAGCACAGTCTGTTCTCCCTGTTCTAGCACACCTCTAAGCCTGGCAACTAATACAAGTGTTCGATTAGCCGTCTTTAGCAGGAAGATCTGCTCAGAGGATTAAGAACCTGAACTGAAACCCACGTCCAGATTGTTTTTGAACTGAAGTAAGACAAAGACTATACCTCTCTATCTTTACTGACTCTGATTTCAGCTACTTTAACCTATTATTCTCTAGGGTATATTTTAGTTTGTCCATTTGAATTTATATGACCAAACCGTAGGGCAAATAATTCAGTAACTGCATGAAATAAATGTACATTTGTATTTATTTATTTATTTATCTCCTCAAATTAACAGAAAATGTGTTTTATGATCACACATATCACTATATGCTTATAATTTACTGCTGAAAGCCAAAAATCTCAGACGTTCTTTGTGTTATTTTCTAAAAGTGATGTTTCCAGAGCAGATCACTGAAGAGACGCCGTCTGTTTATAGTTTAGAGCCCAGATTTGGGGAAAAATGGGTCGACTTTCAGTAGAAAAACAAAGTTCAGCTTCTTTTATTATAAGGGTTTAAAATGACATCACCATCTATTTGACTGGAGAGAAGAGTTAACAGCCTCATACGACGCCCAGCTTCTGAATGGAGCTTATGAAATATGAAAGTTATGAAGAACATGAAGTGTGTTTTGGAACCACCAGTTATCTCAAAGAATTGAAGAAGTTAAGGTGCGCCCACTGCTGACCCAAGTAGTATTTGTACACATATAGCTTGTATAATTGTCCACAGAAAAGCACTGCCAATAGAATGGGATGATCTGAAACAGCAGCTCATGAGCCAAAGGTCACCAAGCCCAGTACAAATGGTTATAAAGCCCCCAGCACTGGGCTGTGGAGCAGTGGAACTGCATTATCTGGAGTGATAGAGCTCCATCCAACACCTCTGAGATGAACTGGAGTGACATTTGCGATCCAGAGCTAATTATCCAACATCAGTACTTGACCTCACTAATGCTCTTGTGGCTGGCTGCAATAAAATTCTCAACGTAAATGTTCTAATATCTAGTGTTCTAATATCTAATATCTAATATCTAGTTTACTACTCTTTACTGCACATTATACAGTGTTTTCGGAAGAGGACTCCTTTAATGACACATTTGAGTTAGTCACAGTGGGATCAGTTGGCGAGCTGCACATGGCAAAATGTTCTTTTATGTAGCCTACAAAGCCGGTCTGCAGCAAGCAGTGGAGATCAATTGAACCAACTCCCCACACCAAGAGTGCCAATTACTGTGTGCACAGCATAGTTTGACTTGAACACAGGAGCCAATACACACACACAGACACACACACGGAGTTTGATTTGCTGACCGGTAAGGCCCATAGTAGCCGCAAATAAATGTAGAGGGTTAGAGTCCGTGCAGCCCATTTGAAAGTGGTGCCTTGCAACCCACACAAGTGCAGAAAGAACACAATATCAGGTGACGGCAACAAATTGTGGTCTATATAATAATCGTGTACTAATATTTTGATAAATGTATTGTGATAGCCTGGAACTAACGCATTTTCCTTTGGGGAGCATCCCCTGACTCAGGGTATTTTACACAGCTGCAATTTTGCTTGGAAAACCTGCCACCTACAGGTAAAATGAAACAACGCAGTTTTCCAAAATAATTCAATACTAAAGCCTTTACTATTAAAATCCTAGAAGGAAAGTAGTGAAATTTCCTGTGTTTGCTTTTACATTTCCTATCACATTCTTACACCTTGCAAGCAAAATGCCTGGTGAGGAACAAAAGCTGTGGCAAAGTTTCAATTAATGACTGCAACTCATTTACCCTGACTTATAAGTCTTACTTCTATTCCTTTAAGGACAAGCGTTTAGGCCTACCACTGTGTGCTCTGTTGTCATATCACTACACAAAGTCTATACGTACATGTCTATAAAACCAACCACAGACTGAAATTAAATTACCTCAGCGCAACTTGCAAAACATATGGCAAGCAGATTAGAAACTGGCAGGATTTATTAAAAGAAAAATTCTCTTTTTTCTTACTGAATAAATACCAACATACTGATTAAAATGTCACAGCTCAAAAATGAACCTGACACAAGAAATTAATTCTGATCACTTTCAAACTTTCCTGACAGCACACGCACAAAACGTCCAGCTAGTTAATTGAACAAATGTCAAGCTAGTACATCTCATTTTCTCTCTATTTCCTCATTTTCTTTTCTTTTTTTTTACTGCAGCTCGATCAGTGTCTTATCTGTGGCCCTGCTATAAACTCCAATTATAACTGCCCAGGTCCCATCACCCCTTCTGCTGGTTCCTTACCAAAAAGAGAGAGAATGAAATGAGTTTCCTTAGGAGGAGATACGGTAAATGGGAAAAAAGGCCTTAAATTAAAATGAATAACCCCTCCCACTTTAATTCTCTTTACCCCCCCCCCCCCCCCCATCCCACCGCACAACACCAACTCCCCGTCAGCAGCCCGGAGTCTGGAGTCTGGAGGAAGGATGCTGCTAATTTCCTCCTTTATTGAATTGTGCTGGACGCACACGTCCTGCAATGTCAGCCAGCCTCTGCGAGCACATCCTCCTCTCCTCTATTCTCTTCTTTCACATCGCATCGGCCTTTCACAATTAATGCCTCTGTTTTTATGTGTTGTTGTTTGTGTCCGAGATGCCCTCTGCCTCCTGCCTTTTGTTCTTTCTCTTCTGCCAGCTTTATCTTGCCCTGCGTCCTCTGAAAAGTTCTCCCTCTTTTCTCTCTTTCTGTTTCCAGATTTGTCATATGAAGTATTTCCATTTCAAGCTCTTTTCTTGAAACGTTACTTTCCCGTGGCTGCTCAAAACACCACCTACTCTTTGGCCTTCACTCAAGGACTAGGGCTTTGTCTCGATTCCTGTCTGCTCCTCCAGAAGGCTGTGTGTCAATGCTGTGCATACTTTATAAACACAAGCCTCAATTCATCTGCTACAAAAAGTTGTTTAATGGAATGTTTCATTATTTGCTGCATGGACAATAATTTTGAACACGTTTACACTCTTACCTTTCAATGTAAGTCAATGTGAAGAGATTTTGTTCCAAGTGGTTTTTAGTAGCATTTCTATTGATCCATTTATCATGACATTTTTACACGACATAAAGGACAGCTGGTGTTTTAAAATTATGTGCAAAACTAAAAATCAACAAAATGGAGATACAGGTTTTTCATTGGACAGAGACTCATTATATATATATATATATATATATATATATATATATATATATATATATATATATATATATATATATATATATATATATATATACACACACACACACATATATATATCCATTGACTTACAAGTATGTTTTTTCCTTATCCTGTAAACTTATTTTCGAGATACAAGATTTTCTTCCGAAAACAGCAAGATACATATATTTGTTTAAAACACTTTGTTCACACCTTTCATCGACATGTTTCATGTGTGAATGTACAATCATATTCAAAAGTTTGGGTGCACCAGGTCAAAAAGCATGAATATATATCGCTGTTGTCGTTGTTTTTGTTGAGAAAAAAAAAAACGCATATCCAAAATGATAACTTTAAGGGAGAAGGAAAAAACATACCCTACTTTCAATGCAAGTCAATGGAATCAGACTTTTCCCCCCAAGCCATTGTGGGCCGTTTCTTTTGGTCATGAAATTTACATACAATGTGAGAGGCAACAGGTATTTTCACATTATGTCAAAAAACAAAAAAACTACAAAAATGGAGATATAAGGTTTTCTTCTGACAGCAGCGATATGGTGTTTCTGTTTTACTTCTAGTAACCTACTGTGAACATGGTTTAAAGCTTGTAACTACCACTGACTTATACGCCATCAAACATCGGAAGATAGTGTTCAGAGGAAAAGGCTTTATGTACTTACGTAATTTATGCATATTTGTTCACCTAATTTTATGTAGATATAAAAAAATGCATTTAATTTACACCTGTGCTCAATAAAGTCAAGATCCATCTCTGACCAACTCAGAATATGGTTTGAGCGATCCGTTCGCAATCAAACCACAACACCTCCTGGGTGTGTTTGTATCTGCCCTTTTATGCGAGTGAAACCTGAATATGATCTGATCACTGAAAACACATGTTGATTCAAAGTGTAAAAAGACTCAGCACAGCATCCTCTTTACCGAAGAGAGACACTCTCCAAAGGACATTAATTGTCATTTTAAACCCTACGACCCACGGTTACAATTCTAATTTCCATTAGACCGATTTAGAGTCTAAAAGAGACACTAAGTGGTAGAAATTCAGAGTGTGCACGTACACGTGTGTTCATGAGCGTGTATGGGGATATATGTGTAGGAATGGTGTTGTGTAGCTGTCAGGTTGGTTTGGCGTTCTGCCGTAAATTGGCACGCCACTGGTTTCCTCACACCTCATCTAATTAGCCTGCTGCTCAGAGAGCTAGTTAATTAGAAAAGAGCTAACCCCGATTCTCTTTCAGGTTATCAAATCACACATACACATTTAACCACCCACACAGATCTCGCTGACAGGTTTAGCAGATTTCCTGCCATTGTACACAAATGGAGGACGGCTGAAGAAAGTTCAGTAGCAGAAGGAGCTAAACATAAATGTGGTAAAGAGAGGCAAGCCGCAATTAGTGATTAAAACGACTCTCCTTAGATGCAGTGAAGAGTGTGGTCATTTCTTCTCGGACCTGAGGATGACCAGAGGTCAGAAAATCTCAGTCCGAGTGCAGCAGTGCTGGAAGCGAGCAGTAGAGATCGGATCAGAGAGTGATGGAGGTGTTCTCTACCTGTTCGTTGTTGTTCATGCACTTCAGCTTCATCTGTTTCAGGTAGGTGGTGGTCAGAGGCATGTTGTAGTCGATGACATCAGGCACCAGAGAGGCAGGCTGGTCATTCTCTGGATAAAAAAAAAAAAAAACAGCACAAAATCAGTGAATATTTCAATTTCATGAAAATCGTAGTCATCAACATCATGAGAATCTTTGTCAACATCATCAAAAATCACATTATGGATTACCGCTAATGATCAGAAATGTCATTGTAATCTATAGGCTCAGTTTATGTCCTTTGCACCTCCATACATAGAAGGACTATAACTGCATACTATAATCCACAGTCCCAACCTTGGTCCTCCACTTCTTTGTGTTTTCCTGCTAAAAACACACCCAAATCAGAGAAAGACCTGTTGATACACAAAATAGCTCAATCAAAGGTGTTGGGAGCAGAGTAAAAAAAAAACTAAAATGTGTGTGGTATGAGGAGGCAATTCTCTCCGTCACCAGTAGAGGGCAGTAAATGAAGCACTTCATACTCCATGTGGACCCAATTAGCCCATGATGCACACAGCTCCATCTCTTTGTTCCATTAACAATGCTTCATTTCCAATGCCCTCATTATAATAGCATATCCAAAATGCACAGACGTGTGCAAAGACCACGTGCACAAATTCACATAAACGATGACTCCTCCCGAGTCGATAGCAGCCATATTTTTTCAGAAATGTTTTTAAAATAGTTCTGAAGTGTCCTGAGCTCCAAATGAAGAAAAATGGCAAGTCACAAATAGACTTTGAGGATGAAGGTGATAATGATAATGACAGAGATGGTGGTGATGATGATAATGAAGATGGATCTGTTGTTGGAATGCGTGCATGTGTATGTGGGGTGGAGGGGGAGTTTTTTGTATCTTGTGTATTCATTGTGTGTGTTCATTCAGTCACTCCACATAAAGCCACTGTTGGTTCTATTGTAAGACAGCACTATGAGCTGAGAGCAGTGACAGACAGTGAGACGTGGCAAAATGGAGAAACAAACCCACAGACATCTCCTAAAAGTAAAAATTTAATTAAATGTTGGTTTATTATCCCTAAATGCGCTTGATGACCACTTCCACATATTTATATTGTGTTTAGAATTAGGTTGTAAATGGTGTTTTTTCCTCCTCATTTGCTTTTTTCTTGAATAAATGGAGCCACGAAAAAAACATTACCTGCTCATCAACTCACACGCTCTTACACGCCTGCACACAAACTCAGAGGCTTCATCAGTAATCAATGAGCACCCATGTTTGTTTACTGACTGGTATTGACCAGTTTCCTCATATTGCCATCGTCTATAGATTTACTTCCACATGCCTCTTAGAAAATGCAGAAAACCAGTAGTCCTCAGTTACTTATTCTGCAGTGTGCAGTGCATTTCAAATAACGACATTTTCATGTTAAAAATATAGTAATAATGGCACAATTTCACTCTCTCGATATAAATATAACTCTGTTGACTGTGTTTGTCTGAGACAGGAGTTATAAAAAGAGCCACAGCCTTAGAGTCAATTAAAAAAAAAAAGCCTGTGTGCACAGTAATTAATCACTTTTAATAATTTAGTGCTGAACTTTTGCGTGGGTAGCTGGAGCTAAAAAGAGAGAGAAGGGGGAGGAAAGGGGAGGAGGGGGTTTACGGACCCCCATGGGGTAGGAAGCCAATTAGCTGCTCTCTTTATGAGCGACACCCAACGTTGTCCCAGCGCTGCCACACAAGGCTGTGACAAATCAAGCCTGGGAGGTGTTGTGTGTGTGTTTATCTCACAGCAAGGATGTGGTCCGGTGGTAGTTATTCTCAATGGTAATTGGTTCCTATCCACAGTGTTGGTTTTAGGGTTTTAGTGCCTAAACATAACAACGGCTCAGCCATTATGGCTCATAATAGGACTTTGGTCTTCGTTTTCATCTCTCCATCCATCTCTCCTCCCCCACTGATATCTTCTTCCTCGTCCCGAGTATTCCCCCTCTCCCCCATTTTTCGCTCTCCCTTTCTTTCCCTGTCTGCAGAAATGATCCGGTGTCCTGGGAGTGTTTTTTTTTCTTTTTCTTTTTTGTAAAAGAGCTGTAATTGGGCTAATTGCAGTGTGTAGGGAGTGAGACAGGACACTCCAGTGATCACAGCCTAATGAATGTCTGTATGCTGAGTGTATGTTGGAGGTGGTCTAGTTGTTGCGGGTTCGTTAAATTCTCTCTGATAGGGTGTGGATGGAGAGGAATAGCCAAGGTGATTTGGGAGGTGCAGGACTGTTCCAATAAAAGACAAAAACTTGGAGCATTATGACTGTGAATGCCTTTTGGCTCTCTGGGACTGTGAATCTCTTTAGTGCTAATTGATTATCTCTGCAGAGTCTATACCTATTTGGCAACGGCTCGGCAGAGGTTACAGAATGTTTTGAACTCCTATTTTACAATCAATGCTCTGTGTGTACATTAACTGCGGTAGATGAAGATAACAGGTAGTCTGATTAGGTCCATGCACTTATGTTTTGGTAAAGTATGACTAGATAAGGTCTCTTTCCAACTTGCTTCAAAGCACTTCAAAATGGTGTGAAATGGCCTGCAAAACTGCTTCAGGTCATCATTATTAATAATTCATGCCAACTGTCAATGCTGTGTGACAATAGTATGACATAAATTAAACGTCAATGCAAAACTTGTTAAAAATGACGTGGTTTCATGTGAGGCACTGTGAGTCTTCTAACTCAGTATGTCTCAGCAGCAACTGAGTTCTTGCCAGTAAGAACACATATAACATGAGAATAAATACAAATAAACCCCAAATATGGTAAAAGGCCAAAAAAGAAAAGCATTTAAAATGTGGTGAGTTAATCATAACCACTCAGGTTTTGTTCTGGGCTTCACCTCGACCCTCCTAGCCATCACCTAGATTTGGGATTTGTAAAATTCTATCAGCAGTACCTGATTTAATTTAATCACAGACTGATTAGCCAAGATACTGGGTAATAACTACAAATGATGCTCGACTTCCATATGAAGTTTGGAAATGATTATCTAAACACAGACATAAATTCACTACTTCTTGTATTAATATTATTTGTATTCATTCTAATATTAGTGCTCTTCTGAGCAAATCAACTCTTACTCCCCAGAAAAACAGCTTTTTAAATATAATTTTCTCAGGCATCTGAAACTTTTGCACAGCACTGTACATCGCACTGATGACTGACTTTAACTAGCATAGTTTAACCCTGAAAGTCAGTCAGTATGTGCTTATGCTTCTCACGCTAGACATAATTTTTTATTTGTTTACTGACAAACGCCAGTGAAATGGTTTAATGTGAAATGTTAGGTAGTGATATGGAAGGTCTTATGGGTGTCATACCTTTGCACTCTGTTCCACTTGGGCTGATGTGCATTCTCTTCTGACACTCTCCACAGCTCATCAGGAATCGGGTCACCGCCTCTCTGGGCAGAAACGCATACGTCTCTGCTATCTGAGATAATCAGAGGGAGAGAAAGAGAGATCATGCCTATTATTTCACATCTCCACACAAAAGTGATTGGGTTCATGCTCGCTTTGCACATGTTTCTTTGGAGCTTTTCATCACAGCTGATGATTCTCACCAGTAAGGATCAAATTCAACCAGCTTTCTGCATCGTGGTGAGGAATAGGATGCTACTGATGATGGACATAAAGAGGTCCAACAGTGAAGGGACGATGAAAAAGGACCCACGGTCTTGCTTAGGAGGAGAAAGCTATACGAAAGCACATCCCAGTGGCGCACATCCCCGACCCTACTGGTCGCCTACAGCTGGCTGAGCCCATCGACCTCCCTGTGAGCCGAGCTCCGGGCCGTTGCACTCTCAGCGCCTCATCACGTCTCCCTCAGCCATGCGCTGTTTTGACTTGCTGTCAGAGCCCTGTCTCTTTATGCCTGCGCATGTCCTTCCCATTCTCAACAGAGCCCAACACTCTGAGCACATGGCGAGTGGTACGCTGTAGCGGCTAATATGAATGCAGGGCATTTGTGGTGTGCGTAGGATGGATGGTGTGGCTGTTTTTAAAGAGAGAAAGGTGCGACAGTGAAATGTCAGTTCCAGCCCTTGGTGACAGTCTCCCTGTCAATCAAACCCAAACACGGGGAGGATATCGGAGTGCGCGCCCACACACCCTGAACAAAGGTAGTTTATCAGTAGAGGGAGAGCATCCAATCTAAATTTAAATTTCATTAATTCAGAGGGAAGGCAAATGAAGTGCTAATCAGGTTCTTAAATCAGGGAGCAGCGACAGCAACAGAGCTGGAGGGGCCAGGCTCTTATTAAAATGAGGAGAGAGTGCTATCCCCCCTCTATGTCCTAGGCTGAACTCTAAACTATTCAGTTATTTCACTATGAAAACAAAATAGAAACTCATGTTAGAAAGGAAGATTGTCTTTGTTAGGGTTGCAATCATTGTATATTTTTAGTTTCATACATTCTATCAAACATTCACTGAATATGCTAATAAAAAACAAGAAAAGCTCAAGACATGTTATATTTTAATGTTTGAATGGAAAAATAATTCTCATTACTGTTGATTTGCACTACTGCACAAATCATATTTATTAAATTTACTTTTTAATGAAACCTGAAATACCACAAGGTAATAAAAAATATCAATGATTAACAGTTCACTGGGGATCCTGCTTAATCTGGCAACCCTGATCAGGCTGCCTGATGCTCAAACAGAAAGAAAGCAGAAGCAGTATCTTTTTAACCATCATATTTAAAATTAAGTCTGTCTTTACTGACCTTTACAAAAGTACTCTGAAAAATTGTCAGAATAATTGGTCAATTACTTATAATTATAAATTATAAATCTACAGAAACAGCCCTACTAGAAATAGAATGATTCAGCACTTCATCACCGCTCAAGATAAATTTTCTAACCCAGATATTGATTTGTACGTTTCTGCATTTCTCTCTGTCACCGTCCCAATTCTGTCCTCCTTTTTATCTGTCCATTGGCCCTCTTTGAATCCTTTTCTTGTCCAATACTCTCCCCTCCTCCCCACAAACTGGCCAGGCAAGCCAAATTGGAGAAGGAGAGAGAGAGAGAAAAATACACCCCCACACTGAATATACACACTCTCCCCTGAGGCTCAGGCAAGCAAACATGGGGCATCCATGGCACCACAGCAGGAGGTGAGCGAGTGTGTGTGTTTTTCAAAAAGGCTGGATACAAGTTAAAAATAAATAAATAAATAAATAAACAAACACACAGACACACACAGACACACACAGACACACACAGACACACAGACTCCTCCCATGTGTATGCTACTCCATGAACCACAGTGTAGAAAAATCCCTGCTGGTTCAAACTCCCACTGGAAGTGATTTCCCCTCCCAGTGCCAGCACCACACTGAGCTGTAGAAGAGCTGGGTGGGTCCTGATGTCCAGAGAGATGCTCCACTTAGGACAGCTTCTGGACCGCTGCCACAGCCTGACAGCCGGCAGGCAAAAACAGAACAAATAAACCCAGCTGTGTGTGCGTATGCACGCATGTTGGCTGGAGATGGAAATACATATCTCATCAATTATACATAAGAGGAAAAAAGAAACAAAAGAGACAATTTATACATCTGTTAGAACACCACTGACGCCAAGCACAAAGGTGCTAAGGAGGTGTCACTGAGACCACTCCATCGTGGTTTTTGTTTGTTCCTCCTTCCATCCAACAGAGGGCAGTATCACAGGAGCTGAGCTGGCATGCTTGGGTTGGGGGGGGCAAATCTTTCTTCCACACATGTAATAAAAATGATCTCTACAGTCTAATTGCACCTGTGTGTGTAGCCCACAGGTCGAACACAACCCCACAACTTTTAACAGAGCATGAACAGCAGGAAATATTAATGACGATAAAAAAATGAATTTGACTCAAGTGAAAGGGGACATAAAATAAATCAATCAGAATGAGTAGCTGTATGTGTTTTGAGTTTATTCATTAATAATGTTCATTGCACTAATCAAAAGTAGAATGTATGAGAGAGAAAGAGAGAGCGAGACAGTGTCTGTTTTAACATTCAAATATTTTTGCCAATCCGACTGAATACACTCCGATTATAGGTTAAGACACTCACTCTACTCAACAAACATGATGGAAAATCTCCATTTACATGCAAACTACATGTAATCTGATCCATATTTACACACATGCTTAGAGAACCACTTAATGTAAACCTTACCATGACAAAGAGCATCACCCAGTCCAGTTAGAGTGAGCTGAGCAGCAGTGAGCATTGCTTGTTTTTTAATTGCTTTAAAATGATGTCGGATTTAGGAGAACATACTTCACATGTACTTATTAAGGAAGGCCGAGAGGAAGACGTTATGTTCTGAGACACATAAGCTGGACGACCGTCCCATCGCCGTCTTTTAAAGATCAGAGCATAAACTTCGTCTCCTCTGCAGGCCAGTTTCTGCTCTGCCATGTTGAACTTTATGCAATGAACATGCAGAATGGCCTTAAACTTTCCGATAGGGAATGTAATCAGATACAGGCGTTTACAGATATTATTCCTCTATTTAACATATTATTTACAGGATTACCCAACTCGCTCAATCAGATAGAAATTGTATTCCGAATGGCCTCAATTGGACTAGTCTATTTTGACTGAGGTGTATACATTGGCGTATTCTGAGCTATTAGTCGGATTATTAGGCTGCATGTAAACACGGCCAGAGAGAGACAGAGATGATTGAGAAAAGGACCAAGAAAGAGAAAGAAAGAAAGAAAGGAGAAGAAATAAACAGAGAAAATGCACAAGAAAGAAGCAAAACAATTTGCAAATAAACGACAGAAGTCGTATGGGGTGGGAAAGGGGTGGTATTGCTCACTCACCGCTTTGTAGGTTTTTTTCTGGCCGGCATGCTTGGGGGCTTTGGCCGGGTCAGAGCTGATCTCTACGTGCATGGCATAGATGATGTCATAGAAGTCCTCCACTACAGCAACTCTCTTCAGAGAGGAACCCTCCTGACCTGCAGCTCCATCTACGCACTGAAAGAGAGAGAGAGAGATTTGTACACTATACGTTTTCAATACCACGCGAGAGTGATAATGTTATACACCATACTTGACCCTATACACCTATACACCTTCTCCAAGACCCAAGATCTCAAAGCACTTTACACACACCCATAAAATAAAAAGTACCTAGCCACTATCTAACAACAATCTGCATCTCTAAAAAATCTGTCATAAAGGATACTTTAGCTAACTTTGATCGAATCTGGCATTCCGGTTGGAATAAGCATTTATAAACATTTATCTAGGGTTGTGTCAGTTGTTATGATAAGCTTATGTAGGTGTCACGTAGCCTTATGAACAGTGCCCTAAAGTAAAGTGTTACCAAAATTTCATTGTGCAGTGTAACCACCTGTTTTCTGTGCATGCTACAATAAATCTCTTAAATCTTGAATCAGTGAGCTGCTCCCACAGGAGTGGAGTAGCAGAGTGGAGAGCTCCCTTTCCCGTAGCACATGATAAGATAAGATAATCCTTTATTAGCCCCACAAAGGAGAAATTCTCAAATACTGGTCTTGTGTACTTCCTAGCAATCCAGAGCTCCCATTGAAAATGTGTGGATGAATGGAGAGAGCTAGACTGACAAGAAAGAGATTTCATTTTGCATTTCACATATGTAGTCAGGAGCAGTGCTATGTAAGACCTCATGAGCAAGAAGTAGTACCTTGTAAGTGATCAGGAGAGACACATGCAACCAGTGCAGATCTTTAAGAGTGATGTGGTGACACTCAGAGGTAGATCTAAGTGGTCAAGCAGCTGCATTCTGCAGTAGTTGCAATTTAGTTTGAGATGAAAGACAGAAAAGAAGAAAACTGCAGTAACTGGGACATTGAAATATAAATGTATTCACTAAACATGCAGTGTCACAAATCAGGCTGCATTCTTCATATGAAAAAATGCAGACTGTCTAATTTTGTTAACATACACTATATTGCCAAAAGTATCTGCTTGTCTGGCTTCACATGCATATGAACTTGAGTGAGATCCCATTCTTAATCCACAGGGTTTAATATGATGTCGGCACACCCTTTGCAGCTATAACAGCTTCAACTCTTCTGGGAAGGCTTTCCACAAGGTTAGGAGTGTGTTTAAGGATTTTTGACCGTTCTTCCAGAAGCGCATTTGCGAGGTCAGACACTGATGTTGGACGAGAAGGCCTGGCTCACAGTCTCCACTCTAATTCATCCCAAAGGTGTTCTATCGGGTTGAGGTCAGGACTCTGTGCAGGCCAGTCAAGTTCTTCCACACCAAACCCGCTCATCCATGTCTTTATGGATGCAGCTGCACAGCCATGGAAACCCATTCCATGAAGCTCTCTACACTGTTCTTGAGCTGATCTGAAGGCCATGTGATGTTTGGAGGTCTGTAGTGATTGACTCTGCAGAAAGTTGGTGATCTCTGTGCACTATGCGCCTCAGCATCCGCTGATCCTGCTCTGTCATTTTACGTGGCCGACCACTTCGTGGGTGAGTTGCTGTCGTTCACAATCACTTCCACTTTGTTATAATCCCACTGACAGTTGACTGTGGAATATTTAGTAGTGAGGAAATTTCATGACTGCACTTGCTGCACAGGTGGCATCTGATGGCTCCTGAGAGCGACCCATTCTTTCACAAATGTCTGTAGAAGCAGTCTGCTGGCCTTGAAGCTTGGTTTTATACACCTGTGGCCATGGAAGTGACTGGAACACCCGAATTCAATGATTTAGATGGATGAGTGAATACTTTTGGCGATATAGTGTATGAGTCAAGCGAAAAGTGTTGCATCCAAAATGACATGCATTAGATATACAATTACTGACTGCAGGTCATCTTTTGCATAAATTGTCAATTACCATCAGTAGAAAAGGACCGCCGTAGAACCAGAGTGGTGGAAAGAGGTGGTTCCTCACCTCTACCCTCTTCCCCCTCCCCCACTCTGACCCTTATGACCCTCTCTGCCACTTTCTATTGCCTTGTGCTGTCTGATGAAGGTCATAATGGCAGCTGGGGACATGGTATATGGGGTAAGCTTCATCTATTACCTGCTAATATTGATGATTATGAAGATGGTGACACATGGAAATGACTGATATCTATCCTCGCATTTCGTGTGACGTCACATTGTATAGTTGGCCCCATCTTGAGGACTAAATCAGACTGCGCTAGCACGGTGTCTTCAACTTGCTGTGCTTTGTGAATGATTCACTTGCAAGATGCAACAGAAATCGAGAATGATGAGAGACACACCGGCCTTTAACTGTGCGTTAAAGGTCGGTGAAAACCAGTGTTTTCAGACTCCAGGCTTGGAGCCCCTGGACTGTACTGTGTAGTGTTTTTCTCTGCTGTATACACCTTGTTTGGCTCAAGAGGGGATTAATTAGCTAATATCAGATATTTTAACCAGGGAAACCACAGTTATGCCGTGCAGGGGTTGCAGAACTGGACCTGAACTCTGAACTAACTTCACTAGCAGACTTACAGAATCATGTCTGTCGAAACACAACGTAGTTTTCCGACCCACGACATTCAGTCTTAAATTAACGTTTATGTTTCCCGATTCAAATGTCAATTAAATCTCCATAAACAGAGGAGTAAAGTTATATGTCCTGTTTGCAGCTGATAGGGGGACAACTGTTTATCTCTCGGCTGTTAACAATAGCTAAAGTTATCTAAACGCTAGCATTGTTCCCATCTGTGTTAATTAGCTGATGTCATCTTACCCTTTCTATGATGACAAAGAGTTTTCTCTCCTCTTTATGCAACACCATGAGATCCTTTACCTTTTTAAGTCAGGTGAGTAATTTTGCATGAATTGTCATTTACCATCAGTAGAAAAGGACTGCCATAGAACCAGAGTGATGGACCATTCACAGAAGTATTTGAAGTTTTCATTCAATTTTTAAAAATATGTCTAGAATAAAAAAAAAAAAAAAAAAATCAAAGAATAAAATGCTAAATATAGGCTAAGAAGCTTTTTGCTCTCACAAGGTCCACCCCAGTTTCCACAGTAATCAATGGGCAGGTGTGCTGGGCAGAGGGTCATGTAACACTGGCAGTATCACACTTCAACTTACTCAGTTGCAGTAGACAGTTTCTCTCTTTCACATTCGCACCCCTTCACTAAATTCCCATCTTCTTATACCCTCCTCCATATAAACTGCCTCAAACACCACACTCGTTTGCATCTTTTGTGCAAACCTGTCCTTATCTTTCGTTCCTCACCTCTACCCCCTTCCTCCTCCCCCACTCTGACCCTTATGACCCGCTCTGCCACCTTTCAGTGCCTTGTGCTGGCTGATGAAGGTTATAATGGCAGCTGGGGACATGGTACAAGGGATAACCTGCTAATACTGATGATCATGAAGACGACACATGGAAAACACTGATATCCAGCCTTGCGTTTCGTCTGAGATCCAGAATAGAGAGAGGGGTTGTGTATTAAGTAAATATAAATGTCCAGAAAACACAAATTTGGTAGCTTTCCACCAGTTTAACTGGGGAAACTGCATAAGGGTCGCAGCCTATTTTATCGACTTTTTTCTCTTCCAAAGTCAGGTGAGTAATTCTAGCCATCCTTCACATCTAGTTACATTCGTGCCGAGCAGCAAAGCCAGTATTCAGTCTAAAATATGGCCACAACAGAAAAATCATGTGACAAACCCTAGAACAGAGTTGTATGTAACAGTATGAAGAACACAACAAGCAAGATGCAGGAAATCTTACACAATTATAGGACAGTTTAGAATGAATGCAGAAAAAAGCCCTGTTTGAACTGGACTAGAACCGGACTGGGGGACTCCTATAAATAAGTGAACACTGAGGATTTGAACTGGACTAGAACTGGACTGGGGGAGTCCTATAAATAAGTGAACACTGAGGAGATCTGTGATATCAATCCAAAAGAAATCTACAATCTCAAAGTCTGACAGTAATAAGTGCAGAGTGACAAGCCTTGTGTAATTCACTTGAACCTGGAAGATTCGCAATAAAAGTACTTCATGTTAACATAATAACAAAACCTACTGATGGGCATGAGACCATGTCTTTGATATTGAGCGCCGTGCCTTTCGCATAATGCTAGTCTCTATATGGGTGTAACAGATGCTTTCTGTTAAAGCATTTACAATACTGCATAAAGTTATCATTTTAAGAGAACAAAACAATCTAAAGAAAAAATAAGTTCTATCAAGATTTTAATGCCAAGTTAAATTTTACCTAATAATTTGATACTGTGTTACCTTTGAAAAATCTTGGAAATATTGAATTTCATCAATACACAACGCTGACATGTACAACCCCAATTCCAATGAAGTAGGGACGTTGTGAAAAAAAAATAAAAACAGAATACAATGATGTATAAATCCTTTTCATCCTATATTCAATTGAATACACTACAAAGACAAGATATTTAATGTTCAAACGGATAAACTTTATTGTTTTTTGCAAATATTCACTCATTTTGAATTTGATGCCTACAACACATTCCAAAGAAGTTGGGACAAGGGCGTGTTTACCACTGTGTTACATCACCTTTCCTTTTAACAACACTCAATAAGCTTTTGGGAACTGAGGACACTAATTGTTGAAGCTTTGTAGGTGGAATTCTTTCCCATTCTTGCTTGATGTACAACTTCAGCTGCTCAACAGTCCGGGGTCTCCGTTGTTGTATTTTGCGCTTCATAATGCTCCACACATTTTCAATGGGAGACAGGTCTGGACTGCAGGCAGGTCAGTCTAGTACCCGCACTCTTTTACTACAAAGCCACGCAGTTGTAACATGTGCAGAATGTGGCTTGGCGTTGTCTTGCTGAAATTAGCAGGACGTCCCTGAAAAAGACGCTGCTTGGATGGCAGCAAATGTTGCTCCAAAACCTGTATGTACCTTTCAGCATTAATGGTGCCTTCACAGATGTGCAAATTACCCATGCCACGGGCACTAACACACCCCCACACCATCAGAGATGCTGGCTTTTGAACTTTGCGCTGATAACAATCCGGACAGTCCTTTTCCTCTTTGACCCAGAGGACACGACATCCATGATTTCCAAAAACAAGCTGAAATGTGGACTCGTCAGACCACAGGACACTTTTCCACTTCGCGTCAGTGCATCTCAGATGAGCTCGGGCCCAGAGAAGCCGGCGGCGTTTCTGGGTGGTGTTGATATCTGGTTTTCGCTTTGCATGGCAGAGTTTTAACCTGCACTTGTAGATGGAGCGACTAACTGTGTTCACTGACAGTGGTTTTCTGAAGTGTTCCTCAGCCCATGTGGGAATATCCGTTACAGAATGATGTGGGTTTTTAATGCAGTGCCGCCTGAGGGATCGAAGGTCACGGGCATTCAATGTTGGTTTTCTGCCTTGACGCTTGCAGAGATTTCTCCAGATTCTCTGAATCTTTTGATGATATTATGGACTGTAGATGATGAAATCCCTAAATTCCTTGCAATTTCCACATTCAGAAACGTTGTTTTTAAACTGTTGGACTATTTGCTCACGCAATTGTTCACAAAGTGGTGAACCTCGCCCCGTCCTTGCTTGTGAATGACTGAGCCTTTCAGGGATGCTCCCTTTATACCCAATCATGACACTCACCTGTTTCCAATTAACCTGTTCACCTGTAGAATGTTCCAAACAGGTGTTTTTTTGAGCATTCCTCAACTTTCCCAGTCTTTTGTTGCCACTGTCCCAACTTCTTTGGAACATGTTGCAAGCATCAATTTCAAAATGAGTGAATATTTGCAAAAAACAATAAAGTTTATCTGTTTGAACATTAAATATCTTGTCTTTTGTAGTGTATTCAATTGAATACAGGTTGAAAAGGATTTGCAAATCATCGTATTCTGTTTTTATTTATGTTTTACACAACATCCCAACTTCATTGGAATTGGGGTTGTACATCCAGGCTCTGATGTAGAGTTCGGGACATTGTATGTTATCTTGTACAAATCGGGCAGTCCTTCACAAATTTACAAAGCCAGCTCGAACAACACTAGAGAGGTACTTTGTGCAAAGACACAGAATATACATGCTTACTCCTGCCTTCCTCTGCACTATATTACCTCCAGGAGATGGGGCACGTGTGCCAGACTCAGCCAGTGTGTGTATGTGAGTGTGTGTGTGTGTGTTAGAGACTCGTGCTGCTGTAGCAGGATGCTGCCCTGCCCCCCTCTCCTCCTGACGGTTGCGGGGCACATCAGCGGCCTGGGACGTTAGTGTGTGTGACAGCAGCAGGCCCTCCACACACGCCGATGTGGGACATGAGAGGGAGGGGGGCAGTGCAGGACCTCCAGGCTCAGCAGACCGGACACACACACATACAGGGGCTGCACCTCAAGGCAGAGCAAATCGGACAGAAACACACACACACACACACACACACACACACACACACACACACACACATCCCCCTAATACCCTCCCCCAAAATGCCAACATGGGGTCAAAGTCACTGCACCCTGAGAGGGCAAAGCCAGGCTGTCCTGCCATGCGCCAGACACACATACATAATTAGCATTTCTACTGTGGCACAGAATTATGGTGGTTATGCGATTGCCGCCCTGGCAAGGTTATGGCACTTGGGCGTGCTGTATGAATAAAAAATAGGGGGCAATGCCACTTTTCTAAGCCAACCTTGCTCTTGTATGCGTGCACACAAACACACCCTCTGATTTGCGGGTAACCTACAGGTAACTCAGACAGAGAACCGTTTTTCATTCAGAAACATGAAGGACAGAGCAAGACAGAGATAAACAGAACATTTCAGTCTGCCTCAGATGGGCTGCTTTCAGCTGAAAGAAGAGGGGGAAAAAAAAAAAAAAAAAAAAAAAAGAGTCAGACATCATCATCCCATCCTCCCCAACCCTCTGTTCATGTTCCTCTCTAACTAACCCACTCTAGCATTCTCAGACACCCATTTCTCTCTCTCTCTCTCTCTCTCCTTTCACACTCTTTTTCCCCTCCCTTTCCTTCTCTTTCCATTTCCTTCTTCCTTAATTTATCTCTTCCTTCTCAATTTTTCTCTATTTTTCCTTTCTCCCCTCTTTATCTCTCTCTCTTTTCTCCTCTCTCCCTCCGGTTCTGCTCTCCACCCCTAGGCCTCTGCTCTCTCTCCAATGGCACAGAATAATTGCAGCCTTCCCTCTCCTCCTATACTCTCTCTCTCTCTCTCTCAGCTTCCACTCCCCCGTCCCGGACCAAACAGCCCTGTTGCTAGGAGACAGGCCGGGTTGGTGCAGCAGCACCCCCACCTCTCTGGCTCTCTGAAAGAAGGAGAAGGGATGGAAGGATGGCAGTGGAGGAAAGAAGCCCTTCAGACACAAGGCCAGCCACAGGGAAGAGACCGACCCACACACACGCACTTTCAAACACGCTCACACACTCGCAAAACCAAACAGTGCTGAACTCATGCCGAGCGAGACCTTCAGACATATTCACATTTACTTTAAGGAAGGTAGATGGGTGTTAGGTCAATCAACATTACAGAGAAATTGAAACGCTGGCAGGTTTGAAATGGGCTACAGTATGTGCGCTCCTTTTGTTTGCAAACCACGCTCGGTTTACCTTTCCCAACATGAAAGGGTTTTTTTTTTCTCTATTTGACATATTTACAGAGAGGAGTCAGGATACAGAAACAGTCGGTAGGAGGTGAGGACCAAACACTGCCAACAGACTCTCACTCTACCAGAGAGAAAGTCTATCAGTGAGGGGATAAAGAATGAGTGTTTGTGAAGGATGGAGAGGAAAACACCAGCTGTGTGAACATTTCAGGATGAATGGATCAATGGAAACGGTCCAGAATCACTCGAAATAAAATCTTGCTATATTAACATACATTAATATGAAAAATAGCTCTTTTTCTGCTGTAAAGACACAATTACTGCAGGTGACAAGAACTTAAGGCCCTGAACACTGATTAACAGACTGCTTACTAAATGACAGACTACACTCTTGGCTCGCCGGGGCAGCATTAATGGTTTAGTGCAAGCTTTGTGCAGACAGATGCTGAATGCTTCAGCACAAAGATGTTAAGCAACCACTCAAACTCAAGGACGAGAAAAGTGTCCGTCACTTCCTTACACCTTTATAGCACTTTCCGACTTATTCACAACACATACACATTTACATGCGCACCGCTGTGCATATGCAGACAACAGGGAGTTACCGCAGTGTACAGCGGGCAGATAAGGCACACTGTGAGCCCTGAGCCAATTAAAGCACTGTTAATTTCTTCTGCAAAGGAGCAGCCATGGCACAGACCCTCCTCACCATGGCAACCACAGGAATGCAGGGAAGAAACACCAGCGTCCGCTCTGAACGCAGCCTGTCCTACATGGCCACACAGCGCACCATGCACTACACTCTTGTGCTATTGAGTATGTATTTCATATCATCTCAAACGGAGCCTTAACAATTTGTGCTTCACGGAAATGACGAATTACCGTGTTACGACATTTTATTGTACCTGAACAGTCTCTATATAAGCAACCACCAATTTTAAAATCAAACACGCTCACGCGAAACTTTTTTGCTCATAATTTGCATCCAGCGGTCTTCTGCGCCTCAGCCAATTCAAATTGGAACAGCTTCTGTTGGCTCCTCCATCTCAGCTACGGCCTGCGGCCTCTGGATGCAACCAGTGTGCAATACTTCACAATTCGTTTTTCAGTGGTTCTAGTACATCTTACAGGTATTAACAGAACACCCTATCCTACGTCTTGCACATTCCAGTGTGATCTCACGAGGACTAAGGGCACTGTCGCACCATGCCGAATGTCAGTCGGTGGCCTTGTCTGGTTGTCACTGAGCATCTTTTGTCGACCTTAAGTTTTTGCACCATTAGCACGGGTGAGTCCTTGTCAGCACCAGTTTGGCTGACTGTGGCCGACTTGGCTGATTGGCTTTTCAGCCTAGCGAATCAGTGCACAAGTAGAGAATCAAAGTCAGCAAAGCGCTGGATATATTTTCACCCAGCTGTTGAAATAAATTGAATTCATTAGCTCAAATGCCATAACGAAATTATGTAAATAAGACTGTTTCCAGCAGATCCGTACAAGATAAATAAAATTTAAGTACATTAAGGGACTTTAAAGTGGAGAAATATTCCATACAGAGAAATTTATGAATGCTGAGCAGCTAGTGCTGCTTCGTTTAAGTTCATGGCTATATTTTACTTTGTAAAAAGCTACTGTAAATAAGGCTTGCATAATACTATAGCGGTATTTTATCAGACAAGTTTTGCTATGCAAATATCAAAATATTCAAATAGTAATAAAGAATTGTATGCCTTTATGAATAAACAAGAAACTACAAGACCTCTTAAGGCGCTTAGGCGGACAACACACTAAAACAGCTATTCCAAGGTGACTGGCCTTGACTGGCAATAGTTTTTTGATGTCAGCTTGTGGCTAGTCCACTAGTACAAATAAGGATGTATCGTAATGCATCGTATTTGTGTGAATGTAATTGTGTGTGCACTATTTGCATCACTTTATCTGTACTGCTGGTTACTCCTGAATGAGCTCTTAGTTACTCTCTGGAGAGTTTCACTGCTCTAATGAATCTCAGGCGAGACTAATAAAGCTCGTCTGGTGCCAGGTAGAGGAAACGCACAGTCACTTCCGTTCTCACTTCACCACTGACTAATAAAACTAATCTATTCTGCCCTGTCAACGCGTCTGTGTATGTCCCATTAAACATCTAAGACACTAGAATTATAACACCTATATTCAGTATGACATCAGCAGTGCGTACCTGCGCAGGTACCAGCTTGACATGGGATTAAACATGTGCCTGTAAAGATCAAAAAGAAATACACACACACACACGTATAAATATATATCTCGCTGTTGTCGGAAGAAAACCTTGTATCTCCATTTTTGCTGATTTTCAGTTTTTGACATAATTAGAAAATTCTTCTTGCCCTTTATACTGTTTGCACATTTCATGAAGAATGGACCAAAAGAAATGGCCCAAAATGACTTGGAAAAATGTCTGGTTCCATAGACTTACATTAAAAGTATAGTAGATTTTTTCCTTCTCCTGTAAAGTTACCATTTTGGAGATAGAAGGTTTTCTACCAACAACAGTGTATATATATATTATACCTGCCACTTCGTGGGTTCACCTTTCACGGACTCGGTGCATCACGGGTTTTCAAAAAATATTAATGGAAAAAATATATCGCAGATTTTCGCTACTTCGCGGGTTTTCTGGGGAACTCGATCTGTGGAAAATATATATATTTGACTGTATTTTACAGTAAGTGTATAGGTACAATACATGCACAGAACAGTGTGGGAATGGTTATTAAGGGAATGGGAAAGGGTTATGTAGCGTAAAAGTGTGGGGAAGGGTTTATAAAGCCTTAAAATAGTGTATAAATACTTAAATAAATATAGTGTCCCTACTTCGCGGATTTTCGTTTATCGCGGGTGGTCCTGGATATACACATATACATATATATATATACACATATATATGGATAGGGCTGCCCACCGCTCCGGGCAAGTGTGCTCACTGCCCCCTAGTGTGTGTGTATTCACTAGTGTGTATGTGGTGTTCCACTTCACGGATGGGTTAAATGCAGAGGTGGAATTTCCCCGGTTGTGGGACTAATAAAGTATCACTTAATGCCACTCTAGATGGATCTACCACTAATTTCTAAGCAGTTGTGTTAACAGAAGTCTATATCTCAACAATAAACTGCTCAAAAATAAGAAAAACAGACCTCATTAAAGGAATCCAAAACCGGGAAATCTGTGGTTACATTTACGGCCTTTGGCAGACGCTCTTACCCAGAGCGGCTTACAATTTGATCAATTTACACAGGTAGGCGAAGGCGGTGTTAGGTGTCTTGCCCAAGGACTCTTATTGGTATAGTGTAGGGTGCTTGTCCAGGCGGGGGATTGAACCCCAGTCTACAGAGTAGAAGGCAGAGGTGTCACCTACTACACTACCCAACCACTAGGTTACCTAGTGTAGATCTACACATACAGGTATGATGGTAAATTAGGAGCTTGTTACTTTCTGTGTGCAGTCAGGAACCACTCCTCTTTGTTTCCTTTCACACAGTAAACGCTAAACACTCCTGGAAGCTTGTTCATAAAGTGCATCGCAGCAGAGTAGCACACTCCTTCTTCTATTATTGTCATTGTTTCCACACTAGTTTCTCTCATCGCTCTGCTTATCTCTCTCCCTCCCTCCCTCTCTCTCTCTCCACCTCTGAAACCCAGAAGTCCCAGTAACACAATTACTGCCAGACCATCCACAGCTGCTCAACCAGCAGAGGGGCGCCAAGGCGTATGTGTGTGTGTGTGTGGGTGGGTGTGTTTGCGAGTCGGAGAGGGCTAGTGGGGGCGAGGTGAGGAGTTCAGCATAGTGTAATCTGAATGAGAGAAGGTAGGTGGGTGAGTGAGTAAGGGTGCTGTTTTACATGGCAGTTCTACTCTCAGTGCTGCCCTCAGCTATGTGTATCTGATTACTTCCTTTTTCTGCTCGTATAAAACACCATTAACACTGATGGCACCGTTTTAGAACTGGCACAGTCCTATGTTAAGGCTTGTCCTTCCCTAATAGGCAGAACGTGGCCCTTTACAAATGCACACAGAGAAACGCTACTCTATTAAACCAGGGGTACGGACAAAAATGTTACACAAAAAGTGATATAGAGAAAGAAATTATACTATCGTCTTTTAAAAACCTCACAATTCTCTTCACTTTTCACTTAATCAAAACACCGCCCTTCTAACTGTGGACGAGTGGATTAAACACTCAAAAATACTTGGAATTATATTTTGGTAATGTCTACATTTTTCCTTCTCATATAAACCAATAACCATTTATTTTGATAACTTTAGAGTCACTTTGTATCTATCCATAGATACTGTGTCTTTAATTTCTTTCAACTAAATGCATATTAAATACAGCTGAGCCTTAAGTTGAATGAAAAACAGATTCAATAAAAGTTACTACCTACCTCTAAACTCAATCTTGATCCTAACTTCATACCAAAACCTAATCCCAAACCTAAACTTGCTGTATCACTGTTGATAATCAACTGAGTTTCATTAGACAGTCTGTTTACATTTCAAGCATCTATAGAATCAATAAGGAACTATCAACACAATGTGGCCCGTTGACTTAGTTCATTGCAGAGACTAATCATAGAGACTGCTTGAGCTGGTAATGCAAAGACATTTTTTTTAATTTAACTTTTAATAAGCTGATTATTCTTTTTTTAATGTGCATTTTTTTTTAACCCAAACCTCACTATGTGAGTTAAGTAAACAAATAAAACAGCCCACATTTAAACAGAAATAACATTATTTGGTCTTTAATAGGCCAAAATGGCATAATAAATTATTTTTTAAAAATCAGTTGTCTATTTAAATAACATGAACAAAAAAATTCTACAGAGGCGACGAGCTATTCAGCTAAGGATGCATGAATAACACCCCATCTCACTGCTATGAAACAGTCTTATAATTATTTAAGGTTTCCACAGAGCTTGGCATAAATCCCTGTTTTTATTTATTTATTTCACAAAAATAAAAACCTGTTTTAGCTTTATGAGAAGCAAAGCACTACATGTAGCCACCTTGTAACCAACTAACTAACCAACTAACCAACTAACGTCACTGCTGTCGAAACAAAACCTCGTATCTCCAAAATGGTAACTTTACAGGAGAAGAAATAAACCTACTTTACTTTTAATGTGAGTCAATGGAACCAGATGATTTTCCGAATCATTTTGGGCAGTTTCTTTTGGTCCGTTCATCATGAAACTCACATGCGATGTAAAGAGCAACAGGTATTTTTTTTAAATTAGGTCAAACCTGAAAAACGTCAAACATGGAGGTACGAGGTTTTCTTCCGACAGCAGCGATGCACTGGAACTCCCAGAAAACTGCCTTTAAACACGCAAATTCATTATGAACGTTTTAAGAGAACTATGTTTGGCAGAGGTGCACCAATCATTACCTTCCATGGCCGATTCCAATTTTCGTCAGAGGGTAATTGCCTTATGATCTATTATTTTTGGCCAGTTTACAACAACAATCCAACAAAGTGCTTCAGTGAAAGTAAGAGGCAACTGGCTATTAAGCACGATGCATTATGTTCAATTATGCTACACCTTTTTGATATAGGTGCTTTGTTTACATTCATTTTTAGATGTGAAACACTTCATGGGCAAGTTGAGGTGCCACTTCACATCAGTGACACTGTTTATTTAGTTTACTTATTTTTTTTAAAAAATCAACTATTTTCTCTTTGGAAATTTGTTAAAACTGGACAAAATGGAAATTTGACAGTTAAAAGGGACAAAATACACTTGGGTGGCTGAGAGTATACTTTGGCTGTTGCAAATCTGGATTAAGATTGGTATTACTCCGATCATGGTTGACTCCAATCTTGATGAATGTTATTTATTTGAGAGCAAAAAGGCCTTTTTAAGGTTACTGAGATACATGGACTGATAAGGTGGTACGTCCAATTACAATTTTCCTCGAGGCAAGGCTCTCTTGCTCTTCAAGCCAAAGCTCAAACACACACACACACACACACACACACACACACACACACACACACACACAAACACACACAAAATGCAGGCCAGGGCAAACAGGATACACAACACCAGAACGAAAAAGGAAAGCGTGTACAGGAAAAGTGCCTTCAACACAACCAACTGATCTGTACAGCTGATACGGTCCAACCTAACATAGAAGTGTAGTGTCCAGACTTGTTATTGATATTAAAAGTATTAAACATTTCTGTGTGGTGTAATCAAGCTTTGATTACCCACAACAACATAATCAGATTTTTTTAAGTCCTCACATACATGCACTTTCTTTCTGAAGCATCTTTACTTTTTTTAACTTCAATGGCCACATGGAAAGCGGTGCTTTCTTGCATTATGAGGCAAAGCGATGTGATGCATTTAGTTTTAATTCACTTAACCACTCAACATTTGATTGAAATGTAACTTTTATTTTTTCCATATCGTCGCCGTCCAATGAAAACCATGCATCTCCATTTTTGTTGACTTTTAGTTTTCTACATCATTTCGACACACCAGCTGTCCTTTACGTTGTCTAAAAATTTCATGATGAATGGACCAATAGAAATGCTTTAAAACAAAATCTGTTTACACTGACTTACATTGAAAGCTAAGAGTGTTTTTGCCTTCTCCTGTAAAGTTAATATTTTGGAGATACTCGCTTTTCATTGGACAGCGGCGATATGTTAAACATATAAATATATTAACACAATATTAAAATGTTAATTAACAACAATTCTTTCTAAATGCCTTTGCTGATTAAATTTATTTCATGCAATGATTTTAATGGCTTAAAAACTAAAAAAAAAAAAAAAAAAAAGTTATAAAAAACAAAGCTTGCAAACCTGAATAGAGAACCAAATATAAAAGTAACAAACAGGTACTTGAGTATTTTCTGGTCAGCTCTATTACATGTTACTCTCTCACACACACACACACCGTAAGTTTTCTCTGTCCAGTACAGAAACATGTAACTGTACAGGATGCTGCAGGTAAACTGGAGAACTCAAATGTAACGGCTTCCCGCTGCTTCCTCTCTCCTCTCCAAACCTTTAATCCCTACTTCTCTCTTTCACTGCCTCTTCTTGGATAGAATATTACTGCCTTCAATATTACACTAACACTATATAGCAACAGTCGCTCAGTGCACTTCACAAGAGAGACGGAGCAAGAAAGAAACAACAGAAAGAAAGAGAGCGAGGGATAACGATAGAAATAAGAAACAGAGAGAGAGAGAAGAGAAACAGAGAAAAGAAAAAGACAAAGAAATGAAGGAGGGAGAGAAGGAGAGAGAGAGAGAAACGGACAGAGGAAAGAGAGGTAGGTTATAGTTCTATTATTAGTGTCCACAGAGACGTGAGTGTCAACTGCATGTGATGGCTGTGTGACTGTTTCCTCTCGTGCCCCTCAACCAGCCCTCTCTAGCTTTCAAAATCCCCTCCCTCCTCCCTCTCCCTCTCCCTCTCTCTCTCTCTCTCTCTCACTGTCCCTCTTCAAAAACTCTGTCTCCACTCATCTCTCTCTGACTCTCTACCCTTCATTCTCCCTCACTGAAGTCATGTCTTGAGTGGCTGACCTTCTAAACTCTCAACATCTAAATATTCCCACACCGCACACATATATGGCTGCAGAATATATCATTCCTTAATCATTATCAGCCCCTAAAGCAATTATATCACAGAGGCGTGCAATGTGTGAATGTAAACAAGCCTCTAATCAATGTTTTTTTTTTCCTTCTGCAATTTGTAATTGGGCTGTTATTTCAATCAAAGCATACCATCGCATCTTGTCAATGTTTGCTCATTATTAATTTGGCTTGAAATGCTCAAAAAAGCTAGAACCACAAAACTTTGCTGGATCGTAGGACCTGTATCCAATTAAATTGCTTGTTGTTTTCTAATACGACGTAGTTCTCATAAAACAAACAAATCTCACACAGAGACTCAGAACACAGAACATACAGACTCACAAGCTTACAGCATAATGCACAGCCTTAACAGCACAAACAGTGAATTTAAGGTGGCATTTAAGGTAGCACTAAATTTAAGGTGGAATTGCTTTTAAAGTAGCACTGAATGTAAGGTGGCAGTGAGTTTAAGGCATCTGTGTATTTAAGGTAGCAGTGAATTTAAGGCCTCACTGCATTTACGGTAGCACTAAATTTAAGGTAGAATTGCATTTAAGGCGGCACTGAATTTAGGGTGGTGGTGAATTTAAGGTATGTCAATTTAAGGTGGAACAGCATTTAAGGTAGCACCTTGCAACACATTACCATCCACCCTGAATACTGTAGCAATCGCTTAGCAACAATTTAGCAATACTTTAACAACCATCAACAGTCTTACAGCATTTTAACGTACCTGTGCATTGCATGTGTCAAAATATCAAATGTTATGTACAATGTAAAGACCTTTAAGTGTCAAGATATATTTTGCCATATCATTCACTTCTAAGTATTTTATTTTTGCGCTAGGAGTATTCTGGTCTATCACAGGCTTCTGGGAAGAAACACGGCATTTACTTGAACGAATAATTTTGGAGAAAAATAATGCACACTATGCATCAATATATTTCACCCCCCCCCCCATTAAACATGCACTTTCCACTGTGACTGTGATATTCAGTTCCGATTGGAAATAATTTATCCGGGAACATTTGAGTCTATTTTTATTTCTGAAATATCACAATAATTCATACACTCTCTCACTTGACATGGCCAACCCTCCCTTTACTTACACACACACACACACACACACACACACACACACACACACACACACTTAGCACCCTCCAGCGCAGTCATCATTTCTGTTATGTTCTGTTGGTAAAGGTCACTAAAGGTCAGGCCATACGAGGTCTCTTGGACCCACCTGTGTACAAGGCTCAAATTTCATACACAGTGCTGCAGTCCCGGGCAATATAGTGCTGAAAACAGCTGATCTGAAACAGAAACTTCTGCACTGGCAACGAAGGCACAGATTATTCTCATGTTCATTGTACTAAATCGAAATATGGCCCACATGTTCACACAGCTCACAAACAGCTCCACAGTATAAACCATAATGACACAGTCAGTGTCCTGAGACTGATTATTATCTCATTACTTTACTCATGTTCAAGTGCGCGCACACACACACACACACACACACACACACACACACACACGCACACACAGTAAATGCAAGACACAAAAGGCTGCCCTATATGAACACAGATATTATTAACTGTACGGGCACGAGCGCACCAACACTCAAACCTAAAGCTTCCTAAATGGCTCATGGCTCTGATGCACAGTTGTACAAAACCCTTTCAGGTTCTACACAACCTTAAATGATTTGAAGGTTCTTCAAACTTTAAACTTTTTCTTCACATTAGCCCACCTCAATTACAAAAATCGCGCTTTACAAACAAACAAATAAAACCATCCACTGAAAGGTCCTTTAAAGACGCCAAAGCGGCCCTTTGGGGAGGTTTTCTCGTAGGAGTGCAGGAAAGCATCACTGAAAACTCAAACCTTACAAATTCAAGCAAGTGCTACACTAGAGGAAGCAGGACGAGGCAGGTCTTCATGCTAAGGTCAGCGGACGTGCAGGTGAGGGTGTTTAGATCAAAAACAAGCACTGTATCTACCCGGTATACAGCAGTACAGCACAACCTCAACTGACCCTGAGTTGTCTATCAAGCAGAGAGATGTTCACCTGCTGTGTGTGTGTGTGTGTGTGTGTGTGTGTGTGTGTGTGTGTGTGTGTGTGTGATAGCAGTAACAGGCAGTGACAAGCCTGTTCCTTTATCTCCTCCCATTCAGCTCACTCAGAGAGCCTAATTGAAGTCAATTGGAGAGTGGAGAAAGGGGGACGAAGAGGGACAAAGGGAAAAAGAGCACAGGGGAGAGTGTGTGTGTGTGTGTGTGTGTGTGTGTGTGTGTGTGTGAGAGAGAGAGAGACAAAGAGAGAAGGGGATAGAGATAGAGAGAGAGTGTGCGGTTGGGCAAATCTGGGGCAGTCACTTCATCATCAAGGGTGCGGGGAGAGCAAAGGAAAAATCCATCTTGGTTCCTTTCTGTACTAAAGTAGCTGAGGGATGCATCTGTTAGGACTGCTCAGTTTTCTATCTCCTGCGGTGGTCTACGGTGGTCTGCCCTTACTGACTTGTGTGTGCGCACACACAGCCAATGACTCGTCTGTAGTGCCTGTCGCATATAGTCCCACTGCGCTGAAGAGGTGAGTCAAACAAATGCCCAGCAGGTGCGTCTGGTCTTTTTCCAACGCGTTCACATCTCCTAGACCCGCGGTTCTCAAAGAGTTCCTCAGGGACCCCAAGATGGTCCACATTTTTGCTCCAACCCAACTTGCGGCACACAGGGACTAAGCAAAAATGTGGACCATCTTGGGGTCCCTGAGGAACTGTTTGAGAACCAAACACATTGGTGCTCAACAGGTTCACTTGTGCGCAACTAACTTTGAGTCTAAGTTATACAAGTAACACAAAGCAAGGTCTAGTTTCCTTAACAAGTCTTGGACTACACGGCAATCCTCACTGTGATTCAGTCATTTAATATGTGCGTAGGCAAGTAGCCCTATGAGTTGTTCAAGAACCTCCTGAAATGCTAGATCAAACGCTTTGATCAAAGGCCCACATTAAAATCATCGCGCGTACCCGAGCGGTCTATCAATCAGAGAGCAGCTCCACCCACAACGCGAGCGTGTCCCAGTCACCCGACTCCGGTCCGTCCCGGGACGCGTACGCGTAGGAGCGGCGTTTCGACACCGAGGCTGCGTTTCAGAGCCTGCGCGTGAACCTGCAGCAGCAATTAAACGGACTCGCGCGCGTCAATTACCAGCTGCGATCTTGCGAAAGACAAACACGCGCGCACGCGCTCCCTGCGTGCTCCCTCAGCGGGACGGCGTTCCTCAGTTAGGCCGCGGATGTGACCAGGGATGATATGTTTTTTACAGACCGCTTCTTTCATAATGCTGGATGAGCGCGGCGCGAGGCAGAGCCGCTACCAGGCCGGTGGGCACGGAGAAGAGCGCGCGAACAACGAGAGAGAGAGAGAGAGAGAGAGAGAGAGAGAGAGAGAAAGTGTGTGTGAGAGACAGTGAGAGAGTGAGAGAGAGAGTAGGGGGGGAGCGAGAGAGTAAGATAGTGTGAGAGAAAGAGAGTGAGAGAGAGTATGTGTGTGTGTGGGAGAGAGGGAGTGAGATAGTTTGTGTGTGTATGAGAGAGAGAGTGTGCGTGCGTGGGGGGGGTGAGAGAGAGTGTGCGTGCGTGTCGGGGGGAGTGAGAGAGAGAGAGAGAGAGAGAGAGAGAGAGAGAGAGACAGAGAGTGAGTAAGAGTGTTCTACGATCAACTTACGTTCCTGTCTAAAGGGGGTGTGCACGCGCGCGCCCTACTGCACGTGCTCGCGCGCTACCGGCTCCAAATATATTTGCATAAGCAAACACTGGGGCTGACAGGCGTTACGCGCTCGCGCAATGAGGGAGCGAGAACAGAAACAGGCGCGACCAAAAAAAAAAAAAAAGACCAGCGCGCCCGTCGTACTCACCGCAGCCTTGATGGGCACGTACAGGACGGGTCTCTCCCCGTTCCTGTCGCGCTGTCCTCCCTCGCTGCTCCCCACCTGGAAGCCTTTGGACTTGACCCAGAACTTAAATTTGGCGTTGATGTGGCTGCTGTCCGCGTACGAGTCCGGCTCGTCGCCCTGCAGGAGCGTCTGGAGGATCCGGTTGTACTTGCGCCGGGTCACCGTCTTGGTTTTGCCAGAGTCTCCGTAAGTCCGGAGGCACCAGTCCTGAAATTCGCCGAACATTTCTCCTTCAGACAGAGAGGGGCTTCTTTTCACCGAATCCGCGCTCTGCTTCTTGTGAGACATCTCTCTCTCTCTCTCTCTCTCTCTCTCTCTCTCTCTCTCTGATAACCCCCACCCCTCTCAGCCCCCCTCAAAACCGAAACGAGGTCTTCTTCTTCTTCTTTCTCTCTAAATATGTCTCGGTACTCGTCGCTTCCCCTCCGTGTGAGAGACGCTCTGAAGTCGGACGGGTCTCTTCAGCCTCCTCGCCGAAGCGGCGTATCCCGTCTGAAAGCGCCGAGTCTACAGGAGTGAGCGCCCGGCCATTTCTGGTTCGTCCTCCTCACACCTGTTAGCTGAGCCGTTTTCTCTCCACTGTCACAAAAGAGACACGAATGGCGCCCCCCCTCTCCTCCTCTTCCTCCTCCTCCTCCTCCTCCTCACGCACCTCTGAAAGAAACGGAGGGACAAAATAAACAGGGGGGGGCGTACAGGCCAGGCTAGCCTCTCCCACCTGTGCGTGCCGTGGGGCTTTTAGCTTGGCGAGCTAATTCAAACAAGCTGCTCACCTTTTCTTTTCCACACACGAGCGCGCGCGCGCACACACGTGCTAAAAACGTGAGTGAGACGCCTCGGGAAGGAAAGCGCGCGAGGAGCGAGCGGGGCGGCCGTCGACGCCGCCGTGGGAGAGAGTGAGCGGGGAAAGTGGTCTTTGTTCGGGCTCCCTGCACCGGACGAGGCGACAAGAGGCTCCAGGGGTGAAGAGAGTCTGAGCGGGTCCTCCCCCCTTCTCTCTCTCTCTCTCTCTCTCTCTCTCTCTCTCTCTCCCTCTCCCTCCTCCTCTGGCTCCACCTGAAACCGCTGTTACCACCTGTTAGCATCAGCGCGCGCGCGCGCGCTCACGCCTCTCAGCCTCGGGCTCCGGCTGTCCGAGCGGAGGATTTGTCCAGGCGAGCCAGGTGGAGGATTAACGGGGGAGGGGGGTTAGGGCGGAGGAGTGGCGGGGTGGCGGAGTTAGACGGCGGCGAATGGAGCTGAACGGGACCGAGCGTGCGAGCACGGCCGGCATACAGGAAGTGGTGCTGTCACAGAGAACAAGGCGCAGGCAGGCAGACGACCCGAACACAAAAGCGACGCTGAGACCGCGTCCCAAACCACGCAGTGCACTTCACCACACCGCCCTGCACTCCACACACTCCACACACTGCACGCACCGCGCTAACGGACGCTCTGCTGCTGGCGGTGTCCCATGGGGCTTTTAACCACCAACATCCACCCTTTTTTGCACGAATTAAGAAAGACACATACAATGTTTTGATATTTTTTTCTTAAAAATGGCATCATTATATTGAAATACTAAAGGAAAGTGTGTGTGTGTGTGTGTGTGTATACAGTACTGTGTGAAAGTCTTAGGCACTCAAGACACATTTTACAAAATTTATAGAGTATTAATGATTTTATATATATATATATATATATATATATATATATATATATAGGATTTTCTGGATGTTAGTGTGTTTGTGTGTTTGTTTCCCCATCTCCAAGCGTCTCCTCAAGGAAGCCCAGTATTATATGTAGTTAAAAAGCAGCTCCTGGTTTGACCAATAAGTGCTCAGTAAATTGAGCTCATGATGTAATTGATGATATTAACGAGTCTCTGTGGCGGCTGTGAAGGTATCAAGGAAAAATATGGACCCAAGAAATTCTTGTTACTTTTTATTTTTCTGTTTATTTGAATTATGAATACGACTTTATTCTAACGTATAATGTAAACTCACTGCTGAGGTACACTGTTAAAAAAATTGCTTAGATGTATATAACAGCTAAATCCATTAATGTTTTAAGAATATTAAAGTAATTATGTTGATCAAAAACATCAAAATAGCAGTGTATGCACTGCAGACTGCAGCTCCTTTTTCATACGCTGTTGCCTAATGGCAGCAGTTACATTTCATCATTTTGTGCAAAACCCTCAAAATCGTGCCTTGTAGAAACAATGTGGCACTGAACCAGCAATCTGCAGTGGAAGTAAACACAGGACATCACCACAGTCATCATCCAGGCTCGGCACGGCAGCCAAATGTATAAATGTTTTACTAATACATAAGAATATGAAAATTATTAAATGATATAGAAATTAAAAATGATGTAAAAATAGCAGGGTATGCACTGCAGATTGTAGCTCCATTGCCCCAGGCTGTTGCCATAACAATTATATTTTATAATTCTGTACAAAACCCATAAAATCCAAACTGGGTTTATTAATGAACAAAAAAAAACCTTGAATCTCCCACAGATTCTTCATAATTTTGTCTTTCTAGGAGTTGTTGTGTATGAAGTATGAGGGCTCAGAGGCCTGGCCTCACCACGTGATACGTGTATGAGAAAAAGAAGTACAGAATGCAACAGGAAGGCATTCAGTTTCCAAAAGCACAAGATGAAAAGGACATTCAAATGTTATTCGGCCAAAAAAGTTATTGTTGCCATGTGGCATCACCATGCAGGAAAGGGTTAAATATTAACGCTAGTGAATATCAGCACTATTGGTATATCAGAAGTTGGAAATAGGTTCTGTATTACTGCATATACTGTATGTCAGTATATGGGACCTTCTCATTTGGTGGCAGTTGTGGGCTGGAGGTTAGGGTACTGGCCCTGTGCCTGGAAGGTTGCCGGTTCGATCCCCAGTGCTGAGGTGAGGTGTCCTTGAGCAAGACACCTAACCCCCAACTGCTCCCCAGGCGCAGTGGATAGGGCTGCCCACCACTCCGGACAAGTGCGTTCACTGCCCCCTAGTGTGTGTGTCCTCACTAGAGTATATGTGGTGTTTCACTTCATGGATGGGTTAAATACAGAGGTGAAGTTTCCCTGTTTGTGGGAGTAATAAGTATAACTTAAACTTATTAAAGGCTTTAGTATAAGAGCTTCTGTTGCGCTGCTGCTGTTCAGGGATGTGAGGCTTCCAGAATACAGTTTCAGGCTCATTAAACGGAGAGATGTGAAATGGTGTGAGGAGGATGAGCAGCTAACTGTGGCGCCTGGTTATGAAGCAGAAGTGTGTGTGTGCATGTTTTTTTGGGAAGCCCCTCAAATCAGCTGCATGTTTTCCACACATTTGTCGGTTAAACTGTCTTGTTTGTCTCCAGACTGCCAAATGAGAGTGCGGTCCCTGAATAAAATAAAAAAAGGAACAGATGTAGTTATACCGTTTTTTTTTTTGGTTGTTTTTTTGCTTTTTTAAATTTGGGGAAAAACACAAACAGGGCTATATACACTCATACGCTCACCCTTTCACCCATTCACTCTCTCTTTGGCTAAACCAGAGAGTGCATCTAGAAATCTGTTTACATGCAGCAACACATAGTCAAGGCTTTCAGGAGCTTCAGCAATCTAGAAGCAGGTGGGTTAGATCACGTTTGGAGCTCATGACTAAGCAGGCACAGGAAAGTTTCCGAACTCCAAGTAGGAAAAATCCATTTGAATGTCCTTCCAACTCATAATTCCTGCTCGGAAAGTTGGAGTTCCTCTGGAGATGTTAATCCGTGACGTCATTTCAACACGGGCCTGCCCTTCGAACAAAGGCTTTGACTGAAATGGAACCTGTTTACATTTTGACACACTACTGACTGCGTCGGCCACTTTGTCCATATTGTAAAATTCCAGAGTGATTTTGAGGGCAGTATAAAAATCGTACAATGTACTAATAATTCCTAGTAAACACTGCAGTTCACTATGTCAGCTGAATATATATATATATATATATATATATATATATATAATCACCATACATTGCAAGTTACTAACACTGTCTTGCAGTTGTGTTGAAAATATTGTATTTACTAGATGAGCACATGAACACTACCACAGTGTTGTAATTGCTGGTGGGAAACTGATTTTTCATTCCAATTGCGGCCGTACCAACAAAAAAAAGCAATGGTACACTGTTAGAAATAAACGTACTATGCAGGTAGATGATTCATTCATCAAGGTACAAACAATGTAAGTGCACCCTCAAAGGTACAGCAGTGGTTTTAAGGTCCGATGGTGTACATTTACGGCATTTGGCTGACGCTCTTGTCCAGAGCGACTTACAATTTGATAATTTTGCACAGGTAGGCCAAGGCGGTGTTAGGAGTCTTGCCCAAGGACTCTTATTGGTATAGTGTAGGGTGTTCGCCCAGGTGGGGATTGAACCGCAGTCTACAGCGTAGAAGGCAGAGGTGGTAACCACTACACTAACCAACCACCTGTACCTTACATGAATTTTTCCCAGTGGAAAAGTAGATATTTGTACCTTTTCATAACCAAACGTTTTAAATCAGAATATTAAAAAGAAAAGCCTGGAGACGAGAGGGGGTGTGTGGAGTCAGTCCAACTTAGAAAAGATCATTTCAATGGATTCTGGTACAATTATGTTCCCTGACTAAAAGTACTGGAATGTACCCCTGAGGGTCCAACCCCAGTGACAAGATGGGGACTGCCCCAGTGACAGTGTCGTACCTTTTTTCTGAGAGTGTAGCTGCTGTTAGTTGTATTGTAATCCGAGTGTATTTTAGGCATCTGCCACATATGAGCACTGCAGGCTACGACCTCTTTTTAAAAGACTTTAGACGAGTTTTTCCCTTCTTTCTGGTCCCCTGCGTTTTTAAAAGCATGAATAAAAAAACAGCTTCAGCCTTGTCCAAGCACTTCATGTTGCTTTGTCTGTGTTTATGCAACTGTTGCAGGATCTCGGGTTCATGCATTTTACTGCTATTAATGAACAAAGGAGCTCTCACCTATATAGCGTAATATTAATGAGGAAGTGAGGCTCAATTTTGGTCACAGCCTAAGAACGTATAGCAAGTTGCAAAGGGCCCATATCACAGAAATTTCCCTCTCTTTTTAAAATAGGCGACAGGTAAAACACGTAAAAACACGATTCACTGCACAGTCAGTAGATGAAAATTTTCTACAAAAACAGCCCATTATAAACTCACTGCTTCTGTGATGTCACAGAAACTCATTTACATATACGCATCTAAAATAGTTTATCCCCACTCATTTAGATTGAAATTCTGAGGAGCGTTTTGTTCTGAATGAAGCACAACACAGGGCAGCCAATCAGAACAGAGCTCATTTACCTTATATCAGCCTCAAAGTCATGTTAATAAAAAATAACCCCTTTAATTCTAAGGGATAAAGAAATTCACATTCATGTAAATGTTGTAAGTGGACCTCGAAGGGGAGGAAAAATGCTGGAAAAAAGGAGGATATGGGACCTTTAAGCTTTTAGCATGTTTTAAGCTTCAAGCTATTTGGATATGGTGTCAATAAGCACTTGGATATTTGAAATTCAGGGTTTTCGATCAAACTGCACACTTTCATGTCATTTTTCGTCAATTTCATTCAAATTCAAACATTTTTTAAAGCTTTTTATAGACACAAGTGCTGGCTTGAGTACTTTTGGGAAGTAAGAGATTCCGAGATTGAAAATTCCCAGCTCCCATTTGTCATGAACACAGCATGAACCATGCAGAAGCGCTGAGCTCAGTATGCCTCGATTAGAAGCAAACCTACAAACAAGAATGGGAAGGTTGTTTTAACTTGCTGACCAGTTATGATGATCTGTGGATGAGGTTTAGCTCAGTACCTGTTTAGTCTAGCCTTGTATTCTAACACAAATCAGTGTGTGCAAACTGACCGACTCCATTCAAATACCTGAAAATAATGACATTTCTACCAGAGCAGAAATATCTCAATACACAAGTGCACTTCAGCACATCAAAGGCGCTCGGTGCAGTATTACTGTCTCAAAGCTCCATGCAGTGAAACAATGGCGTGGACGTGAGGACTCCTCTGTTAAGACCTTGAGAGAGACTGAATAGAGGAAGCCTGGATGTTCTGTGCCAAAATAGATGTTTGTGTTACTGCAAGTGCTGTGTGTCTGGGTCATATGCCACACACACACACACACACACACACACACACACACACACATTTGTCTTGCTATACATATTAGAACATCCATAGACTTCTATCAATTTTTGTGTTACTGTAGCTAAATAACACCACACCTAAACCTAAAGCTAACCCTTACCTTAACCTCAGTATCCAAGACCATTTTTTCTGCTCTTTTAGTTTTCAAATAAAAAAAGTAATTGTGGGGAAAACAACAGATGCTCAAGTGATGACCAGCAAAATGTCCTTACTTGAGCAAAAATTTCATATAGTCCTATTATAGTGAGGACGTGGGGTCCTCACAAGTGTAACACTACAAGAATACACACACGCACACACACACACACACACACACACACACACACACAACCAGACAATCCCAGAGAAACAGAATACTGCTTTGGCATGCTGTACATTCTCATAAGTTCAAAACAAGATTTCAGGCAGGTTTTTAACTAATCTCTTATTTAAGATGGTAGATATTTCTAAGCCAATCTAATAAAGACCAAGAAAATAAAATATTTTAATAATTCATAATAACAAGTTTATTAAAATGGCAAGTCTCTTCACAAAGCTACATTAGATGTTTGTCTTAAGGGGGGAAACCTCACTGTCTCAGGCATCAGGCAGCATATTCATAACCATTTCATGTAATAACTTTCTGTGAAACAGCGATTGGCAGCATCAAACATCTCACAGAAAATTTAATTTCCCATTTCTTTTAACATAAAGGAAACAATATGCAAACACTGTTAAAGTTTGAACTAGACACGCAAACTCTGAAGCTGCGAAAACAACATCTGTTTCTGTGATGTCACAGGAACCAGTTCTCATTGACATATATTCAACTCTTCAACCTGCAGCAGTTTGGCCCCGCCCCTTTATATTAAAGTTCTAAGGAGTGTTTCAACTCTGAGTGCATTCTAAATGAAGCTCAATGCAGGGCAGCCAATCAGAGCAGAGCATCGCATCATTTATATTTATCTTATATCAGTCCGAAAGGTACAGTATCAAAACAACCTGTTTCATTCTAAGCAATAAGCAGGTTTTCTTTTTGTGACATAGATATTAAAGGCAAAGCTTTGGACATCTGGTTCCTATCACCCCTCTGACTTTGTTTGCATTGTGAATAAATAAAAAAACTTACTCAAATTCTCTTTTAAGCATCTCTGATCTGCTTGTTTACAGTTGTCCAAGAAATTGATTTAGGGTTATACATTTTCTGTATTTACGGTTGGTGCAAGGATTACCTTTCAGCACTTCTTGCGTATGTAGCGCCAATGCAAAAAGGAAACAGTACTAGGCATAACTTACAACATGAAATGTAATGTTGTGAAAACAGCTTCACTGAGGAGTTAGTACACATGCTATGACCTTAAAACATGAATCATCAGGCCAAGACGGGGGGGATTTCAATATTTCACTCATTTCAGGATTGAGGAATAAGGCACATGGTGAAATTTAATCATTATGGAACTACCAAACATTTAAGGGTGAAACATTTAGACATAATATTAATAAAACCACATTAGAGAATGAAGTTAGCTAGGCCATTGTACCTATTTAGTTCCCAATGTGGTTCCAAAGTAAAAATACTACATAAAAAAGGATCCAGAGCTTAGAAATTAGGATTGTGTTATAATCTGTTTAAGGCAAAAGCACTATTAGAGGTAGTAATGAGCTAAAAATATACAAAATCATCATTTATAGGGTACTTTCTATTGGGGGATGTCTGTCCCAAACCCTAACCCCTATATTTCAACTATAGAAAAAATATATATAATTTTTGTCATTTTTAAAGATCGCAAGAGAAGATTTAGATTCATCACGAGTTTCATTTTCAAATTGAAAGAATGAAAAATACCGCCCCCCCCACAACTTATATTTAGGGCATAAAGTAATTAAAGGTCCGAAATGAGTTTTGAACTCTGAACCAATTCAGTAAAATGATCCATGTATCCTCCATCCATCTCTGTTCCGTGGCTTTCTGAATTGGAATAACTGCATTCATGAAAAAAATTAGTTAAAAAAATAGTATGTTGGAAATATATTACAATATATTTGATATTTATTTTGGACTATAAGTGAAAAGTATATTGTCAGTGCAAAAACAAAACCTTGTATCTCCAAAATTGTAACTTCACAGGAGAAGGAAAAAACCTCTTTGACTTAAAATGGACATCAGTGTAAAAAGACTATAGTCCATGTCATTTTGGACCATTTCTGTTGGTCGGTTCATCATGAAATTTTGACCCAATGTAGGACAGCTGGTGTTTCCAAATCCTGTGAAAAAAAATAAAAAAAACAATAAAAATGGAGATACAAGGCTTTGTCCCAGCAGCAGTATATTGACAACATATAACAATAGAGGTCACTTTTATAGAGGAGCAGTCTTTATTCTTTAACATTCAAACACAGGAGCTCAATGGTGAACTAACTCTTTTAAAGAGGACTAAATTTCCTAAGAACAACTGCAGCTTCAGAAATTAAATGTAACCGTGGAACATATGGGAGTTGCGTACCATGTAACTGGTATCTTGTGACATTAACAGTCATGATCCCATGACTTGTTTTAAGATGAGTTTAAAACACTTGTATGACATTTCCCCCCTTGGGACAGTTACGATGAAGCACTGCTTCAGCTTTCTGTACTGAACACAAATCCCCCTCTCAGCAAAAGCCAGCGGCCCGCAGATCAAAACCGCCTGACAGCAGGGCTGTATCGAAATAGTCTCTCGCTTTGGGAAGTGAAAGTGGGTTTCAAAACTCTCCCGTCTCCCTCCCTGCCTCCTTTTTCCCCTTTTTGAGTTGCTGGCCCAAGAGAGAAGTGCATGCCTGGCCCGAGAGAAAAGCGGTCAGTCATCTGCGGTTAGCCCACTCATGCCTGTTCTCCAAAAGTGTATGTCACCCTGTCTGTCGAAATCACAACTGTTGTCTTGGCCTGCGTCCGGCGCCGGCAGCCTTAGTGCTCTGTGGGTTCCAGAACTGGGATGATTTTCATAGCTGTTTCATGGTGACTGCTCAGTTTGGAAACATGAAAACTCCATTGCCAGGCATCCGTCCCACTGTACATGCAGATCTACTGTCAATGATTGACAGTAGGAGTGTTACTAAACTCTTCTAATGATATAAGGGTTCTTTGGCGCAATGGCACTGAAGAACCATCTTTGGTTCCCTAAAGCACATTTCAGTGCCTCATTCTTTAATGTGTGAAGACCCCTTACTTAAGGCTTAAAGAACGTAATATGTACAGGTTCTACACTAATCAAAATAATGTTTCCTGGAACTGGACATTCAAGCCAAGAACCATTTAACAACTTTCATTTAAGAGTGTAGGCCACCAGAACAAAAAAGTCATGATCTGGATACTGTGGCCCCCAATAGTATTTGGACACAACAACCCAATGGTAAACTTTAGTGTAGTAAGTGGCTTCATAAAAATTATATGTTTCAGAGAACAACACTTTCAGCTCAATGTCGAACGAATGGGGTTAATGTGTGGAGAAAGCCTGGAGAAAATTTCTAACCAGACTGCACTGAGAGTACTGTAAAGCACAGAGGTGGAAACATCAAGGTCTGAGGCTGTTGTTCTTACAGTGGTGAGGTTGTGTTGATTGATGGGATCATGAACTCACAAGGCATTTTGCATGCAAACATGCAGACGTCTGCAAAGAAATTGCTCACACAACAGAGACAGATCTTTCAGCAGGAAAACATTCTGAAAAACACATCAGCTGCGCTTTAAAAGAATACCTTACCAAAAGAAATTGGTCTGTTTACAGTGAATGAGTGTGTTAACATGCACTTAATAATCCAATAACTGCAGGAAATCAGATTTTGTCAGTAATCCGGTCAACACATTTATCTGCACATAAGTAATCGGATAGTGTTAAAACTCTGGGTCTACATGAGTTGGATAGTAATCGGATTTCTGCTTTGCAACCAGCCAATAAACTCACAGATAATGTCACGTAAACGTAACTTAAAATTCAAACGTTATGCCGTGTCTTTTACGCCACTTTAGCTGGAAATATAAATATACACCTGAGACCCTGAGGGAGAAGCGGCTTAGAAAATGTGTGTGTGTGTGTGTGTGTGTGTGTGTGTGTGTGTGTCTATGTGTGTGTGTGTGTGTGTGTATAAACATACGTTATCTAGAAGATGAAGAATATTTAAACCCTTCATTTTGTCAAGCATATGTTTGATTTCAGTGTTGCTCCAAGTGTTTTGCTTCATCTCACTGCAACAATGCTCGCTTATTTCCAGTGCCACGCTCTGTTTTTGCACATGCACAGACTGAGAAATCCGAAAGAAATCAGAGTAAGAGTTTACACGCACTGAGAAATCTGTTTACTGAGCTAAAATCCATCCATCCATCCATCCATTGTCTAAGCCGCTTCTCCGTCAGGGTCGCGGGGGGATGCTGGAGCCTATCCCAGCAGTCTTCGGGCGAAAGGCAGGATACACCCTGGACAGGTCGCCAGTCCATCGCAGGGCGAGCTAAAATCCATCTCTCTTTATTGGATTTCTTTATTGGATTTCTAGACCTTACTCCAATCTAAGAAATCAGAGCGTACTGTGTACATGACCATTTAAATAATCAGATGACTGCAAGAATCTGCTTATGATCGAATTACTGCGAGTAAACACACCCAATGTGACTCGGTTTGACATTTTATTTCCTAACACAATGAACGTAACTGATTTTTAAGTAGGTAAACAAATGTCCAAAAACTTTTAGGGCCACTTTAGCTGAAGATTGGGGTTTGAGGTGTTTAGCTCAGACAGATCTGAATGGAGTGTAAATAAAATATAGTCAGCATCTCACAAAAAAACATTTTTAAAGGCTTTAGGGCCTTTTTTCACACCATCAGAACAAAATCATTTCCAAAGTTGACTGAAGTAGGATGAGCCATCTAAAAGGAATAGTCTCTAAGAATAACACCACAAAGGCCACACTCTATTCTTTGAATATGCCCAGGTCCGCATACTGGCTGCCTATGTACATCTGTCCAATTTCCAGCTCCATAAGGAAAAAAAAAGCGTGACTATAGGTAGTTCTGTCTATCTGTTGCTATGACGGCAGCGTTCAGTAGAGGTTGTGTGGGGGCATTGGGTACAGTGTGCCGCAGAGCTCCGTTCTATAACTCTGCCCATTTCAGAGCGTGCGTGTGAATGTATAGGTACTTCTGCCTGTGCCTGTCCTTCTGCTACTGCAAATCAGACTCCTACCACACAGACAGTCCACAGTGTTTCCACAAACAAGTGCCTTTGGAGCATTTGCAGCAGTCTCCCAGCATGCAGGCACACTAACAGACGGCAGAAGGGGATGACTGAAGTGGAGCATTGACATCTAAACAAGCTGTGTGTCAAAAAACTCCTTCCCTAAAGCTACACCCAGCTGTGCAGAGCTACAGCAGACGGAACGGACATTCGTGATGATCACGATCTACAGGCTCGGTGAATGTTCTCATTAATGTTTAAAGCCTGAGAAAAAACAGGTTTAGAGATCAGGTGCTAATGGTAAAATTAGATTTGTGTTTTTTTTCACTTATAAGCAATTCAACCAAGCTACCAAAGGTGCACAAATACATAAATGTACATAGAAAATCAAATGTGTTGCTTTTGGAATGTAACAACTGGTTACAGTCAGTTGTATTAATAATAAAGTCATCGCTCATTCTTTAGCCAAAGTACAATTAACCATTAAAAACAGTTTGTTATAATTTATTATTTTTTTAGTTCTTCCAGTCACAGTTGTGCAGTCTGTCTATTTTAGTATTAAAATAGACATTAAATAACATTTCTTAATCATACCAAAGATTAGAAATGAGCAGATCAGAGGGACAGTGAAGGTGGAGCAGTTTGGAGATAAAGACAGAGAGGCCAGGTTGAGATGGTTTGGACATGTGTTGAGGAGGAATAGTGGATATGTTGGTCAAAGAATGTTGGGGATGGAGCTGCCGGGCAGAAGGAGAAGAGGTAGACCTCAGAGAAGGTTTATGGATGTAGTGAAGGTGGACATGGAGATGGTTGGTGTGAAAGTAGAGGAGGCAGTGGATAGGGCAAGATGGAGGCAGATGATCCGCTGTGGCGACCCCTAAAGGGAGCAGCCGAAAGAAGAAGAAGATTTCTTAATCATACCAAAATGATCAAATTCAATCCTGGAGAAATTTGAGATGTCCTGATGCACAGAATTACTGTCCAAAGAAACGTAATTGAATCTATTCCTGATACTGAGAACTTGCGTATTGAACAATATCTTTCCTGAAAAATATGCGCATTTTAATTGACACTTTTCTCAAAATGAGCATTTAAGCGTAGGCTATGAAGCTCTAACTACTCCAACACTTTACTGCCCTACTAGTTTCACGTGGCCACTAACAAGGGCACACCATCTAAAACCAACTCCAAATTCATCTGGTCTGCTTTTTAATGATAACACAAGCAAAACAGCTAGCTAGTAAAGTGCTATCACTAGCTAATGTAATTGTTTTTCCCTTGCAGGAGGTCAAGTTTATTTTTACCGTATATATATTCTCTGCACTGTGACATGAGCTCCTCAGACAGAAATACATAGCTAAATACAGGACCTGACATGTGAGCACATTGGACGTAATAAGATTCATTTTTTTTCCCTCCTCCGATATCCAGTCCAGAATTTTCTGCTGATACTGACCCAACACCAATATCCATCAATACTGATGTCCAATCTTTGCCTATAAGCTGTAATCATTGCTGCAAATCTGGTTTATATCAGATCACACCACAAATCAGAAATGTCCAATCATACATACACTGAAAAACCAGTCAACCAGTGAACCTGACGGACTCAACAGCACGTTTCCATTGTGACTGATGAGCTGTAACTGAAACTCCTCACATGCAGATCAGATTTACATACCAGTTCCCCTCATCTGGTATGCAAACAAAGCAGTACAGAAGTAATGAAAGTGAAATCTTCATGCGGGCCTACAGCTGTGATTGATTCATAGCATTAGCATCGTCTCAGCCAGAAGAGAAGTCACTGGAGTTTCAGTCCGTCAGACAGTCAGTAAGTCAGTGTGTCACTGCTCTGTTCACCATCTCTGACAGCAAACGGAGCCAGGATTGTTACTAGCATCGCACATGACTGACAGCTCACTGTGCTGTCATTACAAGTGTGGCTTTGTGTATTTGGTGTGAAAGCACACGTCTAAAAATAAAGAATCGGAATGGATTTGGAGCCCGCTGTGAGGCTGAGAAAGCTTGAGTTTTTTCCCTAGAATTTGTAGCAGCCTACCACCGTACCTTATTTATATCTTATTTCATTCTGTATAAAAAATACATTGGAAAATATTAACTCTTGGTGTCAAATACAGGGTGATTAAAAAAATTCATCCGATTTCAAAGCACCATATTTTTAAAACCATGAGGCGCCTAGGAACCAATCACAATCCAATTGTAAGAGGGGGTCATAGAGTTTCTGACTGGCTCCCTTCAGTCTGGGAGGAGATGAGACCCCTGAGCAGAAGGCGTTCTGCGTTCTCCACGTCAATAAGAGTGAATCTGTCATAACTGTGCAGCTCAGAGCGTTCGTCGTTGGTTCCACAGCACTGGATGACCTCCAAAACCGCACTGAAAGAGTGAGTGCAGCGACACCCGACACGCTCAGTCGAGTATGGGATGAATTTGACTATGGCGTTGATTTCCGTTCAGCTTGAGGAGGTTCATACTGAGACCTTGTACAATTATATAACAAACTTTACGCTCATTTAAACCATTTACAGTTCACTGCGTTGTTCTGTACTGATTTACAAGTGAAATAGATCATTTTGAAATTGGATGAATCTTTATGAATCATGTATTTTATAGTATGTATGTACTGTGCTGGGTTGACAATGATGTAATATTAGAACTGACTATAACGATAATAAGAAGAAAATAATAATGTTCAACACAGTACATTTTGAGGGCCAAAGCAAAATCAGGATATTTTCAAATGTAAACATGTGAAAAGTCTATTGTTTTTATCATTTATTTTCCCTTCTGTGGAAGTAGCTCCTCCATTTACACTTACACATTTATATACACTCACTGAGCACTTTACTATTAGGTAGATCTACCCTGTAATTACATTCATTGTCTGTTTTATCAGCTCCACTTACCTTATAGGCGCACTTTGTAGTTCTACAATTACAGATTATTAGCCATCCACTTCTCTGTATACTTTGCTAGCCCCCCTGTTCTTCAATGGTCAGGACACCTACAAGACCACCACAGAGCAGGCATTAATTGGGTGGTGGATCATTCTCAGTGCTGCAGTGACACTGACATGGTGGTGGTGTGTTAGTGGTTTGTGCTGGTATCAGTGGACCAGACACTCACTGTCCACTCTATTAGACACTCCTACCTTGTCGGCCCACCTTGTAGATGTAGAGTCAGAGGCGATAGCTCATCTGCTGCTGCACAGTTTGCGCTGGTCATCCTCTAGTCCTTCATCCGTGCTCACAGGACGCTGCCCACTGGACGTTGCTGGCTAGATATTTTTGGTTGGTGGACTATTCTCAGTCCAACAGCAACACTGAGGTGTTTAAAAACTCCGGCAGCACTGCTGTGTCTGATCCACTCAGACCAGCGCAACACACACTAACACACCACCACCACATCAGTGTTACTACAGTGCTGAGAATGAACCACCACCCAGGAACAGCCAGAAACTGTAATTGTAGAACTACAAAGTGCACCTATATAGTAACTGGAGTTAATAAAATAGACAAAGAGTGTAGATACAAGGAGGTGTACCTCATAAAGTGACCCATGAGTGTATTTTTAGACATATTTCTGAATTCTATCAAAATAATTAAGCTGAATTAAATCATGGTGAAATCGGAGATTTCAATTTGCTCTGAACTGTTTCTTAAAAAAACTATAATTTAATCAAATTACTGTGAGGTCAGAAATGTTCACCCCCTATATTAGAACTAACTTGGCTTAATTTGACTATTTTTTGTAGACTTGGAGTTTTATCTGGTTCATCTTAACATGTGGTAGAAACACTAGACAGTCTGCAACTTCCTCCACTGAATAATCAGTTGTGAATCTATTCAAAAGCTTCGTCACGTAACCAGAGCTACACTTTGTGACGTTGCTCAACATGAAGGGAAATCACAAGTTTGACCCATTGTATTATGGATATTGCATTAACAATGCATAACGTTGCATAATATTGCATTGCAAAACTAGGGCAGCATCGGGCTCTTCAAGCAGCGAGCGGCCAAACACCCATCGATCCCTAACGCTGCACCTCATTATTGTCCTGTCCTAAGACTCTACAATGCTATAATAGCTATTTAATGATCCTCAATCCATCTTCTATAATCAAGACTGCCTGGAGCCACCAAAGACCTGGAACACACTTGAAATTTATGAATGCTATTTTACTCATAGAGAGGAAAACAACAGAAAAGGAGAATGATGCCCGTGATAATTTGGCACGTGACGTTGTAACCTGCCACTGGATAACAGTTTTAGTGATTTTATTTAATGTAAAAGAACCACATGCTGAGTTATTGAAAGAATTAGCCCCAATTATCTAGAAACCTCACATCAAGATTCCAATTAGCATCTGCAATCCAGTGTGTCTAGTTTTTACAGGTCAGTCCTGAGGCAGGACTGCAACATGTTACAGCTAACGGAGCGTAGAGGAGAGCACAACCTAAGTCCTTGGTCCAGGCATCTCCATGGCAACCCCTTTAAAGTGCAGGACCTGGAGCACTTCTCCACCACTCCCTGAACACAGTGGAAAAAAAAGGTGGGGGGACGGGGGGGACGGGGGACGGGGGGTGGCTGGTTGAGGAAGGGAGAGAAAGAGAGAGCGACCCAAATGCCCCAACACTGCGGACTCTTGTTCTGGTGAGCCACCCAGTAACCTTCACTGATAGACGGGTCTCACTAAGGAATGACGTGAGCAAAATGAAAAGGGATTAATGTCATTCTTTCAGCTTTGTGGAAAGCCAATAATGTCAATAACCCACCCCAACCTTTGGGTTATAAGAAGGACAGGTCCCTTGATGATGTATTAACAGAGCTAGCTCTATTATAAACTACATTTCACACATCTTCCACAGGAACATAGTGTAGCATTCTCAGTATGCTACAACTGCACAGGAGCTAGTGGGGTAGCACCACTAACAAGGACAGCTAATGTCCAACAATTAGCCCAATGCACACTGAAATCATATGTAGTATTAGCCTTAAAGATCTGTCTTGGGAAATCGAACATACTTGAGATAAGTGGAAAAGCGTTCTCCATTGAGTGATTAGCTTAATGATGGGGAGAGAGGTTGACTGAGTTTTGATTGATGCGGAAGACCAGAGCACTGTAACACTCTTTGACTCAATGGGTGGCCAATAGTATGTGGACACGCCTGCTAATTACTTGAGTGTTTCAGCCACACTTATTGCTAACAGGTGGATAAAATTAAGCACATAGCCTTGCAGTCTCCACAAACATTGGTAGTAGAATGGGTCATACTGAAGAGCTCTGAATTCGACACTGTCAAAGGATGGCACCTCTGCCACAAGCCAGTTTGTGAAATTTCTGCTAGATCTGCCCCTGTCAACTGTAAGTGCTATAATTGTGAAATGGAAGCAACTAGGATAAACAACAGATCAGACACGAAGCGGTAGACCACACAAACTCACAGAGTGGGGTCGCCGAGTGCCTGTGTTGAATCACTTCCTAATGAGTTCCAAGTTGTCTATGGAAGCAACATCAGCAAAAGAACTGCAGGTCAGGAGCTTCATAAAATGGGTTTCTGGTGGACCCAATACACTGTTAATTTTTTTAATCAATACAGCCATAATAATTTATAAAAAAATACCATATGTTTAAATTATCACAAGTGGCAAGCATAGGGGTCTCCTTTAGCAGCTGTAGCCATGTCAGCAGCCTGTCCATGTTGCCTACCTTTACACACACACACACACACACAAACACATACACATACACACACACGAACAGCAGGCCATGTAGGAGGAGAACAGAGTGAAGGACACAGCACCTCCACACTTTTACTCCTGTAACACCCAACACCACGTGTAATATAAATGTGTGGGGGGTGAACTGAGTAAAGACACTGAAAATGTGTTATTTTTTTAAGTTCTTCACAGAAAATGAGCAAAGGCAGAAGGATCTGCGGTTGAAATAATGATAATTCATCATTTCATAAATCATAAAAGCAAAAATCATCATTTTTTATAAATACTGGAAATGGGTCCCACAGACCCCAACACCACACAAGCGTTAATAGAGAATAAGTTCTACCCTACTACCAGTTGTTGATTATGAGAAGCAAAAAAATGCAACCAACTTCTAAGACTAAACTTTTCTTCTTTAAAGGAAAAACTCTTGGATTTAATTCAGTAATTACTACAATTGCTAATTACCTCCAATAAGTAAAGCTGGTTTACTGAAGAAAATAAGACTTTTTAAGAGGCCTCCCAGCTACAACTGTGCTTGTTAAGAGTGGTTGGTGTTTCCAAACATGTAATGACACCAAACCCATGAAGCCCGAAAATGCCAACATACCATATCAATCCACTTTGCACATATTGCAATATTTCACTGGATGCTTGCTACCCAGCAGGCTGAGTGCCCCTCCTGACAAAAAAAATTGGCTACAGGAGTTACAGTACTGTTTAATTTCTTTTCAGAACGGACATTGCATACAAATGATTCATTGTTCAGGGTGAGTAAAATAACAGAAAATGTGTGTAATTTAACTGTGACGGGGAGCGAGGTAGCAGACGCATGTGTGGAGGTAAGCGACTTTTATTGAGGGCAAATCCAGAATCAGGGTCATAACGGTCTAGGGTCATAGCGCCAATACGAACAGATCGTAGTTCAGACATGACAAACAGCCGAATGCAACAAACAAAGCAAACAACACAGAGTAATACAATCAGACGAAGACCGATACAAAGACCAGCAAAGACAAAGTGCAAACACAGGGCTTAAGTAACAAAGGGCGGAGTCACAAAACAAGGGGCAGGGCTACAGATACCAAAACAAAGGCAAATGGACAGGACTGGGAGGGGCCAATCGTGACATTAACAGTGACTACAAAAACTACGTTCCAGTACTAGTGTGTCAAATGTCTTTAAGACATACTCAGTTCGTTTCAGGGAATGAAAAGAAAATGTTTGTTGAAGTCCATTTATGGAAACTAAGCTGCAAAAACATCCTGTTTTGAATTCATTGCTTTTGTGTCTTCTCATCTCCTTGAGTCCCATCCCCCCCATCCTACACTGCAAGTATGATCACTGTCAACATACTGCAAAATTCAATATCTAGATGGTCAATACCTTTTTTTTTGTATGTTTTTTTTTAAATAAAGGTTAAACATATGTAAATCAACTACACATATTCTGTATTCTAACTCTGCTGCTGTTAATTTACAGAAGTAATGTTATGAATGTAAATACACACAAACAAATGATCACCTTTATTCCACAGACATTTGTGTTTATTATATTTTATATTATTAATACTGTATGTCAGAATAAGTAGCTGAACTATAACTAGCAAAACTGCTGAATTACAGTAATAAGCAGTATTTCTAAGTGGACAACCGGCTAGAATATTTCACATTTTTACCATCACTGAGAAAACAGACTTTTAACAGTAAATGAGTTTTGTCTGGCACCCCTGCTGCTGAACGTTTTACCCTTCTTTCTTTAAATGATTTTGTTTTTAACAGCAGAGTGAACAGGAAAGGAGTGTTGTAACCTACCCCAGCCTGGTCGGTCATGACATGCCAGTTTTTTTTAGCATGAATGTTTTAAACTAACAACACATTTTACATGTTGAACTACAAAACTGCTGATTTAGGCCATTTAGTTTACAACCCCAATTCCAAAAATGTCGCTATGCTGTGTAAAATCGAAATACATGTAAATAAAACAGAATGATTTGTAAATCTCATAGACCCACATTTTATACAACGCATATCAAAAAGTTGGGACAGGACCATGTCTGCCATTCATTCTTCTTTTAACAACAGCCTGTAAACATCTGGGAAGTGAGGAGACCAATTGCTGGAGTTTGGGAGAGGAATGTTGTCCCATTCTTGTCTGATGTGGGATTCTAGCTGCTCAACAGTCCTGGGTCTTTTTTATCAGATTTGTCATATCATGATGCACAAAATGTTTACTATTGGTGAAAGATCAGGCCAGTTCAGCACCTGGATTCTTCTTCTGTGAAGCCAGGCTGTTGTGGTGGATGCAGTATGTGGTTTAGTATTGTCCTGCGGAAATATTCAAGGCCTTCCCTGAAAGAGACGCTGTCTCTAAAACCTCTATATACTATTCAACATTAATAGAGCTGATTGTTCTACAGTTTTTAGACAACCTAAAAGTTGTTTAATCTTTGCTTCCCTTAGGAGTCCCTAAATTGCATTTTTTACAACCCCAATTCCAATGAAGTTGGGACGTTGTGTAAAACCTGAGTAAAAACAGAAAACGATGATTTGCAAATCCTTTTCAACCTGTATTCAATTGAATACACTACAAAGACAAGATATTTAATGTTCAAACAGATAAACTTTTGGTTTATGCAAATATTCACTAATTTTGAATTTGATGCCTGCAACACATTCCACAGAAGTTGGGACAGGGGCATGTTTACCACTGTGTTACATCACCTTTCCTTTTAACAACACTCAATAAGCGTTTGGGAACTGAGGACACTGATTGTTGAAGCTTTGTAGCCGGCGGTGTTTCTGGGTGGTGTTGATATGTGGCTTTCGTTTTGCATGGCAGAGTTTTAACCTGCATTTGTAGATGGAGCGACGAAATGCGTTCACTGACAGTGGTTTTCTGAAGTGTCCTGAGCCCATGTGGGAATATCCGTACAGAGTGATGTCGGTTTTTAATGCAGTGCCGCCTGAGGGGTCAAAGGTCAATGTTGGTTTTTTGCCTTGCCGCTTACTTGCAGAGATTTCTCCAGATTCTCTGAATCTTTTGATGATATTATGGACTGTAGATGATGAAACCCCTAAATTCCTTGCAATTGCACGTTGAGAAACGTTCTTAAACTGTTGGACTATTTGCTCACGCAGTTGTTCACAAAGTGGTGAACCTCGCCCCGTCCTTGCTTGTGAATGACTGAGCCTTTCAGGGATGCTCCCTTTATACCCAATCATGACACTCACCTGTTTCCAATTAACCTGGTCACCTGTGGAACGTTCCAAACAGGTGTTTTTTGAGCATTCCTCAACTTTCCCAGTCTTTTGTTGCCACTGTCCCAACTTCTTTGGAACGTGTTGCAGGCATCAAATTCAAAATGAGTGAATATTTGCAAACAACAACAAAGTTTATCTGTTTGAACATTCATTGAACATTGAACATTCATTTGAATATAGGTTGAAAAGGATTCAAATCATCGTATTCTGTTTTTATTTATGTTTTACAAAACGTCCCAACTCCAGCTGGTTTTTATTAGTATCACTTATTTTTCCAGCCTTTTGTTGCCCCTGTCCCAACTTTCTTGAGATGTGTTGCTGACATCAAGTTCTAAATGAGTTAATGTTTTTCATGAAATTGTAAAATGTCTCACTTTCAACATCTGATATATGTTCTAAGTTCTCTACTAAATAAAATACGGGATTTGCAAATTGCATTCTGTTTTTATTCACATTTTCATTTTTCACCTATTTTCAGTTTCAACTTCCCATACCAGCTCAGGAAAGGGAGTGAGTATCAACACCAGCGGTATCATCCCTGTAGCTTATTTCTCACTGTTGAAACTGAGGGTGTTATGATTTGTGTTTCAACTCTCCTAAGTCTCCCCTACAGAAGCTGAACAGGGATGGGGCTGATTTATCAAAATCGATGAGCATAATCAGAACCAGAGACAGCTGATGATGATGGATAGATAGATAGAGAGGCATGTGAGTTTGGGAAAATAATGCATTTCCAGGTTGTACTTTACTCAGTGCTGCTGTGCATGTGCTGTTTAAGCGTACGTGTTCGTGTTAGAGCACCGAATCTGTTCTCATTCTTGTCTCACCGCAGTGTGAAAGCAGGTCAGTGTTTAGCCCTCACGCACAGCTACAGGTGACAGATGTATGAGAGAGTTCAGCTCGTCTCTCTTCCCCTTTTTGCTGTGAGCTTATCATCCATTTGAAGTGAAAGCCAGAAGCTGGACGAGGAAAAGCAAAGCAGCATCTAAATGAACCGCTAACAGCTCCGCCACTGCTAGTCTGCGATAACGGCTGGGTTTGACACCGACCTGCACCACATTTCAGTCAAGAAAACACACACATTCCCAGGACAACTGCAAAGGAATGGCTCAGAGATGGAGGCAACCCGCTGGGCCTCCGAGTCCATCTGTCTTGGTGTTTTATTGAGTCATCTGACCTTTCACCCTAAAGCCATCATGTCGGGTCCTGGGGTCAGCGTGGAGTGTGCCATCACTTCAGCTGCCATGACAAGTGTGTGCATGTGTGGGTGAGCAGGTATTTAATTCTCTGTTAAGACCAAACTCTAGACCAAATATTGCTGTGGCTGATCCCCATGGAAACTGTTGTTGTAGATGTTTTTGTAATAAAAAATGCCGTTTAAAAAAAGAGAGAAAAGGGTTCTTTGGCTACTAAGAAAAGGGGGATTTCAATTTCTGCATAATTCACCCATTAAGATGCAAATACAATAATTTAAAGTGTTTTAAAGTGAAATAATGGATTATACCAGCTCTTTGAGTGGTGGTGATGGTGGTAATGTGAACCAGGGGTCAGCAATTTTATTTACTATCCAAACCCACCAGTGACCCTACACATATCCTCTGGGCTTGATGTAATGCTGATGATAAAAGAGCTGTAAATCTAAATGTTTTGGGGGGTTATTTTCCTCTACAATACCTTGCATGAGCCTTTCCACTATTTATCCTTTGCAAAAAGTGATGGTGTAGACCAAAAAGTCACTGTGCTGTAAAACAATGACCCAATCCCATTTCACCCCTTGCCCCTACCACTTTGCCCTATCCGTTCATTTTGTGCATTCATGCCTGGGGTAGGGTGTCCTGATTTTTGTTGAGATAGAGGGAAAGGGCAAAGTGTTGGGGCTACATGTTTTATCTTGGTTTAATGTTATTTTAATGTATTATGGTCCTTTCCTTCATAACAAGCATAAAAAAGCTAAAAATGGCTAAATTTCCCATTCCACCTTAAATAGTTCGGCAGTTCTGACGCCTGATGTGCCAGAATGTAACTGCTGCTCCATTTAAGGTGAAACAGGAAAATTCAAAAGATTCAAAATTTTCAGCTTCATATCACCAAAGAATTAGGGGTGGGCAATAATAAATGATTGTCATATCCCCCCTGTTTGAAGGCATATAATGCCCTAAACGTAACTACAGTCCAGCATCAAGGTATTTTATTTCAGGGTCCCATTTCATAGGGAAAGATTTCAACCACTAGCCATTAGGAATCAGTTCCAAGGGGCAAGGCAATGCTCGAAAACAAGGGGTAGGGGTCCAAATAAGAAATGGGACTGGGCCTATGTCTCGGGCATCAGGCAGTGAGACTGTAAAAGTTTTGGTGTAGCTCTACATGCATTAAAGACGTCTGGGTCCAAGCACCTGCCCTGTGATGGACTGGCAGCCTGTCCTTCATTCCGCTCAATAAACCGCTCCATCACCCCCCTGACCCAGTAGGATAAGCGTTTTAGTCAATGTGTGTGTGTGTGTGTGTGTGTGTGTGTGTGTGTGTGTGTGTGTGTGTGTGTGTGTGTGTGTGTGTGTGTGTTCAAATCACTACCGCTGAACAGAAAACTCAGCTGGTAAATTTCTGTACAAAGACACGACTTACAACCCCAATTCCAGTGAAGTTGGGACGTGGTGTAAAACAAATAAAAACAGAATACGATGATTTGCTAATTCTTTTCAACCTATATTCAATTGAATACACTACAAAGACAAGATATTTAATGTTCAAACGGATAAACTTTATTGTTTTTTGTAAATATTCACTCATTTTGAATTTGATGCCTACAACACGTTCCAAAGAAGTTGGGACAGGGGCGTGTTTACCACTGTGTTACATCACCTTTCCTTTTAACAACACTCAGTAAGTGTTTGGGAACTGAGGACACTGATTGTTGAAGCTTTGTAGGTGGAATTCTTTCCCATTCTTGCTTGATGTACAACTTCAGTTGCTCAACATTCCGGGGTTTCCGTTGTCGTATTTTGTCTTGGTTGTGTATTCAATTGAATATAGGTTGAAAAGGATTTGCAAACCATTGTATTCTGTTTTTATTTATGTTATACGCAACATCCCAACTTCACTGGAATTGGGGTTATACATAAAACTCAGTCTGAGACTTTGTTTATATTGTAACACGTAAATTATGCAGAAACTTTGTTTTGATAAAATCCCCTTCAAGGCTGGCTTTTGGGTGGGATTATTTAGCTACAGAAATGCAGAAGTCAAAAATACCCCACAAAGGCAGGAACATAAACTTGTGTGTGTATGCTGGACACGAAGGAAATAACCAGAAATCAGTCTAGTCAAGTTAAACACGTAAAAGCTTCGTTGACTCTCACCCAACTTTGCTTTTCTTTTTGGATTTTTTCTTCTCCCTGCCTCTCTCAGCTCTCTATTAAGGACACCTGGATGTGGAGTGATGGACATATAGACATATACATACATAGTTCATCTGACACTATGGAGTTAAGGGGGAACTCCACCGATTTTCCAAAATTTCCGCCTAATTAAATGGTTGAGATGTAAGAGGTCATTCTGAGCGGTTTGCTGTAAAACGCTTCATTCTAGAGAAGCTTACTGAGTCAGAATTGTTCACAGTGGTGGTGACAGGAGCCAGACGTCTGAATTGTTTAATGCCTCTAAAAGCTCCCTCACAGAAATGGTTGTGAATACACAGCCTGACATTTGAGACGTTTTATTGTAGTTTTGTATTTTAAATTGTGGCCAAAAACATATGTGACTTAAAAAGATTCATCCAATATCAAAATGATTTATTTCACTTGTAAATCATTACAGAACAGTGCAGTGAACTGTTTAAATCTTCATAAAGTTTATTATGTAATTGTACAAGATCTCAGTCTGAACCTCCTCCAGCTGTACGGACATCAACGCCACAGTCAAACTCATCCCAGACTGGATTGAGCGTGTCGGGTGTCTCTGCACTCACGGCTCTTTCAGTGAGGTTTTGGAGATCATCCAGTGCTGTGGGTCCAACAATGAATGCTCTGAGCTGTTGGAGCTTCACTGCCCTCGAAAATTACACTGCACAGTTATGATGGATTCACTCTTATTGACGTGGAGAACGCAGAACTCTTTCTGCTCAGGGGTCTCAGCTCCTCCCAGACTGAAGGAGCCAGTCAGAAACTCTATGACCTCCTCTTACAGTTGGATTGTGATTGGTTCCTCGCCGCCTCACGGTTGTAATAAATATGACGCTTTGAAATCGGATGAATCTTTTTGAAACACCCTGTATTTTTATCTATT